>NW_028244037.1:0-125834 GCF_964263255.1 Lissotriton vulgaris
ACATATCCCATCCAGAGTATTTGTATTTGTATTTGTATTTTGTATTTGTAAAGGGCAACTATCGCTCCGGAAGGAGCATCCTGGCGCTGGTTAGGTAGTATGCAATCAGTTACATAAGCAGAATTAGTTAGCGGCCATGACATATTCAACTGGGAGATTGAAAATCCAGGTTTTTAGTTGCTTCCTAAACTGGGTTTCTTGAGTCTGGGACCTGAGATTTTTGGGCAAGGAGTTCCAGGCTCTAGAGGACAGATAAGTCAGGGTTTTACCACCTTTGGTTTTGAGGTTGAATTTAGCTAGTTTTATCAGATTGTCATTAGAAGATCGTAGCGTCCTGGAAGGGTTATAGTGGGGGTAACGCCTGATAAGATACTTAGGGCCTGTGCAGTTGAATGCCCAAAATGCGATGATTAGAATCTTAAAAAGTATTCTTTTATGCAGAGGCAGCCAATGAAGAGTTTTCAAGGCAGCTGATGCTGAGGATTTCCTGGGTAGTTTTAGAACTAATCTAGCTGCTGAGTGTTGTACACTTTGAAGTTTTTTCAGTGTAGATTTTTTCACTCCTGCCATCAGGCCATTGCAATAGTCTAGGCGGGCGAGGATTAGAGCCACTGCTACCGCCTTTCTTGAGTCAGTGGGCAAGAAGTCAACAAATTTTTAAAGAGATTTTATGATACCAAAGCAGCATCCTGCCACGTTCCTGACATGTTGGTCAAAGGATAACTCAGTGTCAAACAAGACTCCGAGATTTCTTGCTGTCCCTACGGTCTGGGGGGGAGTGGTGGAGTCCTCTGGCCACCATAGGCTGGGACAGAAATTGACATTTTTTCCCATTGGGAGGATTTCTGTCTTGCTGGCGTTACATTTAAGGTGTTTTTTTTCCATCCAGTGGAAAACGTCCTTCAAGTAATTTTTAAGATTTTGTTCAGCATTAGTGGAATTTTCATCTAATGGCACAATGAGATGAGTGTCATCGGCATACGGTGTTACGAGTATGCCGAATGATTCAATCAGAGAGATAAGTGGGATCAAATAAACATTAAAAAGTAGAGGGCTCAAAATGGAGCCCTGAGGGACTCCAGACCGAACCTTTTTCTCTTTAGAGAGGAAAGGGCCGAAGGCAATGGTTTGGGATCTATCTGTTAGAAAGGAGTCTATCAACTTTAGAGCCATGTCTGAGATACCAATATCTTTTAATCTGCCCAACAGTATAGAGTGCGAGATGGTATCGAACGCCGCTGTGAGGTCCAATAGAATCAGCACGGCGTTCATTCTTTGATCCTGTAGCAGCTTTATGGAGTCTGTCAATTCAATCAACGCTGTTTCCGTAGAATGATGAGGACGGAAACCTGATTGTTGGGGATGGAAGACGTTGTATGTTTCTATATGGCTTTTTAGTTCTTTATAGACCATCTGTTCAGTGATTTTTCCCAGGACTGGGAGGATTGAGATTGGGCGTGGATTAACGAGGTCTGAGGATGATTTATTAGGCTTTTTCATCAAGGGTTTTACAATTCCCTGTTTACATTCGCGTGGGACTATACCTGTATTGAGGGAAGAGTTAACAATCTTATTTATGATGGGATTCACCGCATCAATTAGCTGATGGAGAATTCTTGGGGGGCAGGGGTCCGAGGGGGCTCCTGATTTACAGGCTAGGATTACTTCACGTGTTTGGGATAGACTGACCGGTGTGAAAATTTTAAGACTTCCAATTGTGTTTTCTCCCTGATCAGAGAGGGAAGAAGTCTGAGAGACTCGGTGTATAGGAAAGTTTTTTTGTATTAAATCAATTTTCTCCTCGAAGAAGTCAGCTATTTGATTGCAGAATTCTTGGGATGGAGGTATTTCGGGCTGTAGCGCTCTGGGGTGAGTAAAAGTCTTAACTATCGAAAACAATGTTTTTTGTTTTTGTTTAGCTTCCTTGATGGTATTGATATAGAAATCTTTCTTAGCAATTTTTATGCTGGAATGATATATCTTCCTCAGCTGGATATAAGAGATTCTGTCTGCCGTGTCGTAAGTTTTGCGCCAATTGCGTTCGCCTTTTTTACATATTAGATTGGCTTTGGCTAAGTCTGGAGTAAACCAGGGGGCATTTGTCTTGCCTCTTTTCTCCGGTCTTCGGGGACGTTTGGGTGGAGCACGTACTTTAATCTCATGCTGTAACCAGCTATGGAAGCGCTTTGAGTCATGTTCTACGTCACCAGTCAGACTAGGGATCTGTGTCTGAATGATAGGCTTGAGCTTGAAACTTTCCTCTACCATTGTTCAGTTAACGTAGTTCCCTGAATGTGAACTGGATTTGATTAAATTCTGGGGGCGTGAGGTTCTGATGCAAAACGGAATCAGACTATGATCTGTCCAGATTTGTGGGACAGGAGATTGGGTTTCTAGAAGGGGAAAGTTCGTACATACCCCATCTAATATGTGTCCAGCTTGATGTGTGGGCTGTTTAACCCTTTGTTGAAGGTTAAAAATTTCCAGGGTCTGATGAAAATTAAGTGCCTGTAAGTCAGCTTTGGATTCGAGGTGCAAATTAAAATCACCCAGGAGAGTAAAGTGCGGGTATCGGATGAGGAGCTGACCTAAAGAGTCACTAAGAGATTCTAAGAATCTGGTTGCACTGCCTGGGGGGCGGTAGATTAGTCCTCCTGAAAATGAGGAGGTCTCGTTCAATTTGATGGAAAAACCGAGGCCTTCTATTCCTTTGAGGGGGTCTAAATTGAATGTGTGGCATTTGAAGTGGTTTCTTAACACCAAGGCTACTCCTCCACCTCTCCCCTTCAGTCTGTCCTGCCTAAAGATGGTATAGCCTTGTGGGAGGCCCCTTTATCATGAGATGGGGCTTCTACCAACTGCTTGAGGTCTCCAGCTCCCATGATTTGCTCCAGTAAGGAAGTATCTGAGTCAGAGGGGACATCCAGATAAAAGTTGAAATCCCCCAACACCACAAAGGAATCTAAGCATAGCCCTTCCTCGAGCAGCGTGCCTAGTAGCTAAAAAAAACGCTTCTGGGGCCTGGCAGGCGGTAGAGCAATATACCCTTAAAGGTGCTATGCTGTACTGTGTGGAAACTAAATGATAGGGCCTCACAGCAAGTATTAGAGGCATTGTGTTGGTCTTTGAAACCATGGGCAAAAGGGTGATCCTGCACCAGTGTACCCCTAAAAAAGGTACATTTCCACAGTTTTATCTATAAAACTGTATGTCTGTGCAAATTTGCTGCGATTTCTATGGAAATTGTGCAGTCTGTAAATGACAATGCACTAAGACATGATGCTTTAATTATATTAAAAAATCACCCAGCCTATCGTCCATTAAGGGTAGATGGGTTACAAAAATCTGTTGTTCTAAAAAGTGGGTCATTGGTCTAAAAACTTTGGGAACCACTGGTCTAGATGATGGTCTGCACATTAGGAAATTGTAAGCATTCATCCGTAATACCTGACAAGTAAAAACAAGACCCCAGCTATCTTGCAGTTCAGGTGAGGTGGATGACTTCCTGGAGGTATGTCAGCAGCTGTTTATTGTCACAGAGTAGATTCAAAACAACATCTGCATCTACTGAATGGCAAATCTGTACAATGTGTGGTACTGTGGCACATGTGGTCCATGGTAAAATAGAAAAATCAGATCTGGGTAGTGTCACCTCAGTTAGGTGATGTCCCCCTGAGCACCGCTGATAGATCCCATTTAAGGGGATTTGAAACGTCGAAGTAGAAAGTATACCAAATGATTTCCCATCATGTGTAGAAGTGAAGTTTGAAAAATGTTTATTCTTATGCCGATATTATTCTTTCATATCAAGCACGAATACATCCATATATGTATTACATCATTCTGAATTTCAAGCGTATCTCCCGATGCATTTCAGGCTGAAAGATGCCCCTCATCAGGGGAGAGTATCAAAAGATAAACAAGGCAGAGGTAGTGTGACAACACTACTCGTGCGAAGATCTAGTGCAATCACAAATAGAAAAATTTTAAAAACAAAATTTGAGCCCACCAACATAATTTCTGTAACTAAAATAGAAATATTTAAAAAAATACAGAATTTTAGCCCACCATTGTCATTTAAAAAAGTAAAACTGTGTAAGAAAGGCTGAAGCCTAGAAATGTCTGTTGTTCGACCAGTTGGCATTACAAAGTGTTCCAAAATACAAAAGACACCTCTTTATCTGACACAACCATGACTAACTATGATTCTGGAATGGAACTGGTCAGGTATGTCAGGCTATTTGGCCTCCAAGCTGGGCTCATGCAAAAAGAAGAGCATAGACAATTGCTAAGTTTAGGTAATGCTTTCTGGACCATGACCCCCCCCCCCCCAGAGCAGGGCTATTCCATAATTTAGATGGATGCTATCTCTATTCTTTAGGGATATTGACACTATCACATTTACAAATTTGGATAAGACTCCCTGTTTCATTTGTCAGGGCCACACTTTCCCCCACAGCTCATAATGAATTAGCGTCCATGGAACAACAAGTTGGTGGATTAATTGTTACAGCATCCCACAACAGTTGCTTCTTTGAAGAAGTAAAAAGCAAAGAGGACATTGGAACATATTTTGGTTGAAGGGGAACTTCCCAAAGCCAACACACTGGTTAAACTCAGATGTGTGAAAACCTACAAACTCTTATTCATGCAAAGCATTTTAACTTACAGTAAAATAGCTTCACCTTACTCATAATGAGTGACTTGGTAAAACAGTATTGTATGACTTTTAAAAATTATTTTGTGTAGATGGTTAATAATAGGCGATAGAGGGGTTTTAGTGTATATTCCATATGCGTACGTGAATTAAGAATTGCTCCTTCGCCAACAGATATTCAGTCCGTGCAAACAGATGTCCCTGAATGTGTGTGTTGAGGATCATGACATAAGCACATCAGAGAGCAGTGCATAGCCCACACCAACCACTGAACCAAGTAGAAGTATTGGAAGAAGAGCTATGATGCATCACATGTGTTCTGCTCCTGTGCATTCAGCACCAATTTGTTTATATCAAGAGTCTGATATTTCCAGATCAACCTTAATTACCCAAAGATTCAAAGGCAAATAAGGCTAGCAATGAGTTCAAGGGATAGAGTAGATCTTTTTTTATTTGAATCTATATTGTTACTTAACGTCAACACATACAAACATGACATATCCTCTGTAGTGCGATCCAAGGAGTAACAACATTACAGCCTTTAACATATTTATGAAAGGAGTAGTTAAAACCAAAAGCTACCCATCTATCATCCAATGCACTCATCCTCCTTCCCCAGTAGATACAGCAAGAGGCATCTAAAAGCATACATATCTGGTCCATACACATTGAGGAGAGGATGTGGTCTAATAGCTAGAGTGGTTGACCTTGAAGCTGGGGAACGGAGTTCGAGTCTCGGCAGCAACGCACAATATGCTGTGATTCTGGGCAAATCAATTAATCTCCGCTTGCCTAACAAAAATGAATGTGCCCATCTGTAACACAAATGGTGCTCATGTAAAGCTCTCTGAAAACTTCAAGTCTAGTTCACCCTATTTAAAACTCCCTCAAAATCCTGCTGGGTTCTGCAGGGTCATCGCTGTCCTGGTCATACCGGTGAGTAGGCCAGGAGTGTTATAGGTGGATTCACTTCTATGTATCGATCAGTCATCTGCACTAGCACTAGCCTACTCAGCACTGTATTCCAATAGGCGTGAAGAGAGCGGTACTCCCAGGCTAGACGTAGGAGGCCTGCATGGTCAGCCCCACAATATATGCATCTATGGCAGCAAGTAGAATCAATGCAGTGTTGGCTGGCTGGTGCACTGTAATGCAGAACTTTGTGTCGATAGTTTAAGGATATACAACCAGTTTGTGTGCAACAGTACTTCCATTGTGCATGATTCAAGGGTGCTTCCTATTCTGTGCCCCATGCTTGTCGTGCGGGATATGCTCTGCCTACTCAGCAATGCAACATACGTGCTTAACATATGTGCTTATAACCGGGATACCCATTGCGTCATATCAGAGGGTGTAAGCATCTGGGTCAGTGGGGGGAGCTCCTCCAGTTCTTCTGGGTGCCCTGTGGTCTATCACATGCTGTGTTAGGAAGCCTAGCATATGTAAAGATATCCAACGTTGTGGCGCTGGAATTGTTACAAAGTAAGAAATAGGCCATCTCTATACAGGTGGCACAATTCAGACCTGGCCATTTTTGTTTGCGTATTTTGAGCTGTCTGTTCTAAAGGAGGAGTAGCAAGGAGTTGTTGTGTACGGGGAGTGCTTGTGGAAATAAAAAGGAGGCACCCATTCTGCTGATTAATGTGCACCACGTCCAAACGTTGTGGCTTCTGTTTTTACCTCTCTCTGTGGCCTGGGCAGTCCCTGTGGGAAATACTGATGATAGCAGAATATTTCCTACCTGATCCCGCTCCAATATAAGGTATTTATTTATTTATTTAAAGAGTTTTATATAGCGCTGGCTAGACCCGAAGGTATCAGAGCACTTTACATTAGGCTCGACAATGTAACAGAAAATTATCACAATTACACATTTCGTAAAAAAATAAACAATACAATAAGTCAGTCAGTCAGTCAGTCAAATATCTTTATTTCGGTTAATAAAAACCATAAAAGCAATGCAAAATTCTTTATTATACATATTTAAATTTACAGATATACAGATATACACATGATTACAGTTCATTATGGACAATCTAAAACAGTTAAAATCTTTGATACAAAGAGCAAATACAAAATCAGTGTCATAATCCAATGAACCCACCCCAGTTTCCCACTGTTCTCAATACATTATATGCTAAAAGATATTTAGGAAAATATCATCCTGGTAGAGTATTCATCTGGGTGAGTCTTATTTTATTTATACGCGCTGCCGCTACCAAAAAACTGGCTACACTGTATGTGACCTGAACAGAGTTAAGCATTTGTAAATGTAGGAGGGCAGGCCTCACCTGGACAAATTTAAGATCCTTCAGGATTGGATATACAATACAATAAGAGAGGAGACAAAAAGGAGAGAAAAAATAGTGGAGGGGAAGGGGAGGAGACAAGAGGGAGGATGAGGGAAGAGACGACAGGAGAGACGAAAGGAAGTCTGTCTAAATACCGACTGGGTAGGTGATGTCCAAGGAGGGAATCCACAGCCCGCCTCCCCTTTAGCTAAACAAGGTAACTCTATCAGGCATCAGACAAAATAGCTAAGTCTCAAGTGGCAAGGGAAAACGTTCACAGAAAAACAGGGTGGGGGCTAAGGGCAAGGATAAGTGAGGGCGATGAGGTATGCCTGGGCGGTACCAAATTGAAAGCAAATTGACATTTGGTCAAGTAACAGTAAAGCTCAAAGTATGGGAGGACGAAGGGCCCTTGGTCATAGGGAAGTGTCATTGTGTCCAAACGTATCCTGGCTTTGCTTTTTACCCAAACAAGTTTGATTAGTAGGGATTTTAAGGTATGAATAAGGTTCCTATTGAGCGGAATAGGATTGTTTAGGAATAGATATAAAAAGTTTAGTAAGGGTACCACTTTAAGGAGTGCAACCCTGCAAGCTAGAGATAAAGGTAGCTTAAGCCAAGTATCTAGTTGACGGTGTAGCTGGTTGATAGCAAGGTCAACGTTAATACGGATTACGTATTCTACATCTCTGTGCAAATTGATCCCCAGTTTTGACAGAGTCCGAGACCACAGGGTGCTCCTGAGAACATTGTGCAGTGTTGTCAGTAATTGGTAATATATTCATTTTATCCCAGTTGATGGAGAAACTCAAGTATCTACCAAATCTGATGATTTCCCTAATTAATGCTGATACATTATTCTCAGGGTGTTTCACAAAGAGCAAAATATTGTCTGCATACATGGGTATCAAAATTTTGCCTGAGCAAAAGGAAAGCTCTCTATGCAGGTGACACTACAGGAGGTGCTATGTCAAAGGGTCCGTTGCTGGAATAAAAAAATAAGGGAGACAAGAGGCATCCTTGCTGCGTTACTCTGTAAGTTGCAAATGGGTCCAAAAATAGACCCTCAACAGAGACTCTTGCATCAGGCTTAGAAAAGAGCAAGTGTATCAGTGACAAAAACCCCTTTGGGATGCCGTAGAGTGTTAGAGTTTCCATAAAAAAGGCCAATCCAAGGAGTTGAGCACCTTTTTGACATCAAGTAGACTCACCGCCACTTTGAGGTCAGGTCTTAATTGGTCTAAGACAGTAAACACTGTACGCATGTTAATCGACGCAGATCTATTGGAGATAAAACCAGCCTGCACTGCAGAAACTGTATTCTCCAGGGAAAGCAATAGACTGTTTGCTATTACTTTCGCTAGGATTTTGTTATCGCAATTTAGTAGTAATAATGGCTCATACAAGTCATATCTGGTTACATCTCGGCCAGGTTTCGGGAGGACCTAGAGGAACTCTTCACTTAGCGTCGAGAAAACCCACCTTCAATGAGTGCCTTGGCTTATACCTCTAGGAAGGCTCTGTAGAAGTCAAACTATCGGAGCTCGGACCCTTCGCTCCTCCTAGGGAATGATTAACTTCTCTATCTCCTCTCCGTAAATGGGATGACTCAGAAATTTCCTGCGACAGCCCTCCAAACACTCCAAAACCAGATCCTCCAGGTAATGTGGAATGGAGTCAGTCGACTCTGTTATGCGGGACTCATATAAACGTACATAATAAGAGTGGTATTCAGACTCTCTATCCTCATTTTCTATCAGAGGTACGCCTGACTGGGTTGTGATTGTGTATATTGTGCTCTGTCTGCGGTCTCGACGTAGGTGTCAGGACAGTGTCTTAGAAGGCCTAGAGTACACCTTGATGTCCAGGGCACAACACCCTCTAGACAAGAGGTTATTATCACTGAGAAAGGAGCTTTGTTGTGGCCACGCCTTGTCCTGCCTTGCCGCGCCGAACGGTGGAGGATCAGAGAGAGGGGCTGCCGAGAGCTGCCGAGAGACGTGCGCAGACCTCTGATTCGAGCACAGAGGAGAGCTGAGGAGCGTTTGTGCCGCGTTTGTACCGCGAAGCAGGCGCGGCACAGAGGAGCGGAGGAAGGGACCCTACCTTGCCTTCTTCCTCGAGTTTAACCCGAGTCTGAGCCCCCGCAGACGACGTAACTCCCGTGGGGCCCCTCGCCCCAAGCCGGGAGACTCAGCAGGGTGTGGCGCGGCGGCTTTGTGGGTGCAAAGGAGGGTGCTGAGGAGCAGGAGCCCGAGTGTGCTTGCAGCTGGGTCAGAGTTTGGCGCGGTGCGCCTAAAGGAAGCAGCAGTGTTCTGGTGTGGCGGTGCATCGGCCAAAGGAAGGTGAAAGGGAGGCTGATACAGGGCAAACAAAATAATAAGGGGAAAAAAGCACAGCCCACCCACTAACTTCGAGATACCCCTTCCAGGGGCAGGAGACGACAAAAGGAGGCAGTCCCTGAGAGACAACACCTAACAGGGAGAAAGAGCAGTTAAGGAGCAATTCCTTCAATTCTCGGCAAGGCAGGCTGGCGGATAGCGGCACAACAGAGGTAAGTGAGTAGGTGTGCATGATTAAAAGCCAGAGCTCATTAGCAGTGTCTTCCTATTTTATTAATATTTTTAGAAAGTAAGAACAAATAGGGAGCACTGCAGAGATAAGCCCGGAACTACTTTCCCCAGCATAAATTAAGCGAAAGGACAATGCGACCAAAACGAAAACAAAAACAACGAAGGAAGCCCCTGAAGATAGCCCGGAGAACAGCGAGATATTGGCAGAGTCAAGGTCATGGGAAGAAAGCCATGAAAGTCAGGTCTCCCATGAAGAAACTATTGAGGGGCGACGTAAGAAAAAGAAAGGTAAAAGAGGAACTAGACAGGCCCGCAAGCCAAAACGGGGTGTACTTCAATATCCAACATAAAAAAGATGACTGTAACCTCTAATCCCATAAAGGACTTTGTAGGTAAATACTACAAAGTCCCAAATTCATCTGTAATAAATTTGGAAACAGAAGAGGAGCCCCGCCCTCAAGACTCAATAATGGCGGCACCCCGGCTATCATCATCCCCAAAACTTTTCTCCCTGCAAACTTCGGAGAATGAAGGACAGTTGAGTAGAGCAAGCCTTGAGTCTAGCTTTGTTTGGGGGGCACCTTCCAACCAAGTGTTACAATGTCACAAGGGGAAAGACAACTCAAAACAGCAGTACTCAGGAAGGATTGGGAGCCAAGTAACTCTAGAGAGAAATAGCCCACAGGACTCAGACTTGTCAGCAGTACCAACATCATCTATCCTGGACTTACTACTAATGCTACAGAAAACTCTCCAGGGAATTTTAGAAGTATCATTGCTGAACAATGGTGTATTAAATGCCCAAAAGTTATCTATAAAAAAGATAGAAGATGAGTTGGCAGGAATCAAAGGGCAAATGCCTCTCATGTTAAGACCAGTAGGGTCCTCACAAACCATTGATCAAAGTATAGGATGTGAACTGGAAGAGCCATTAGATATTGTGTATATATCTAGGCGCCCAATGCTGGTAAAAAGGAGATGCGAACATGTAAGGGTCCCTGCGAAAGGCAGGGTAGGCAAAAAGCAGGCCCTACAGGTAGAGACAAAAGGAAATAGGAAGAAAAAAGAAGATGAAGGTAAGCTAAATGCCTTGGCCCGGTCCTTTGTACCAATCGGACCCTCGGCAACAGACGATATAAGAAATATGCCGAATAAACAAATGAAGAATCAGAGCAGAAGGGACCCAAAAGAGAAAGTACTGAAAATTAATCCTGTAAAGCAGAGAACAATGCCATCATTAAAAAGCCAAATGCAGAACCCCCAGAGGCATAGTAACCCGGAGGTAACCCCATAGCAACATGTGATAGTATCAGGGCCCTCAGGGAGGGTAGAGATCAGGCAGCCAAACCTAGACTCCCCTGAGAAAGGAGGTGAGAGGGGGAATAATAAATGGATATATTTAGAACCAGCACAAGCAGGCCAAAGGGGTAAGAAACCTAGGAAAATGAACCCCTTAAATAGGTCACAAGTTCTGTCAGTTTTCCCCAAATGTAGTAGTCTGAGCGGGATTGGATCAAAAGATTTGAGACAGGTGGGCTTTATAGAAAGTACAAACGGAAGGGAAGTCACAAAAGGGCTACTATACTCAGACCTGGTAAAAATGGCAATTATGAAAGCAGCCAGTGAGATACTCCAAGGGGGAGTAAGGATGATCACAGAAAAAGAGCTAAGCAGCGAATTACAACCTGGAAGGAATTTCTTAAAGTGCCATGCAGGTCTGGGGAGGAGGCAGGTGAGTCTACAAAAGGATAATGAAGACGAGGATAGCCGACTGAATATAGTGATAAATAACACTGTAAAAGAGGACCCATGGGGTAGCTGGAGCCAAGGTAGCTATCTAGGAGAGCCCTCTGAGAGATATTTGGATGGAATGGGGGAAGCTGGTGGCCTAAGGGAGATAGAATAGAAGGGGGGTCCCGCATAGCCTAAGTCTCTTATCGTGGAATGTAAATGGGTTAGGCAATGAGCTAAAACAAGAATACATAAAGAATCAAGTAAATAAAGTAGCAATTGCCTGCCTACAAGAGACCTGGGCATGCGGTGAAACCCCTAGCTTTGAGGGCTACCATTAATTAAATCGAATGTCCAAGAGGCAAAGATTTGGCCGGCCGTCGGGGGGGAATTATGACACTCATCTCAACAAAAATATAAAAAAATGTAGTACTGTTACAAGTAAAATGTAAATGGCTACTGGCTTGCAGGCTAAATCATCTGACACTGGATAAGACATGTGAAATGATAATTGTGATAAATGTCTATACGCAGTGGGACATTATGGGTGAATATGTAATTGAGATGGGGAACTTCAAACAGAATATAGACGCCATATTAGAAATGTATGTCTCAGATATATTGTTAATTGTGGGGGATTTTAATCACAAATTATACCCAATGAAGGCAGACCGCTGGTATACAGAACTGTTAGATGCTTATGGAATTAACTATGCTAGTTTTCAAGTATGTGATCCCTCGAACCAGGATCTGGATTTGGTGAATTACTCAGGGGAAAACGGCAGGTTTAAAACAGACTGCCCGGCAAAGAAGACCTTTAAAAAGGGCTCACAAAATTCCCCAATATACTATGTCTTTATGTTAGTCTGGAATTTCCCCTTAGTATGGGAATTTAAGGTACATCAAAGTGATAGTAGTGACCATAACCAGCTTCAATTAAGGATAAAAGGGAGAAGGTTGGAACCCAGAGAAAAGGCGATCCCACAAGAGGTGGACCACCCAAAACGAGCGACAACAAGACTAACAGACGAGTTCCAGGAAAAGTTAAAGTCATTCCAACTAAAGGTTGAATTAGTAAACTTTGAGAGGGAAAACTTGGAATGGTATGAGGAGAAAATTGCCCAAGTAGTCCAGTGCCTTAGGATAGAACTAAAAAAGGATAATAGAAAAGGGACAATAAACCGGGCTAGTCGCCTGAAATGGTTTTCAATGGATTGCCAAAATAAAAAAAGAGTGATAAGTACAGAAGCTGGTAAAAGAAAGAGTTTAAACAAGAGAGACAAAACCATATCACAAAATTGAAAGCCGAGCTCAAAAAGATGGTCTCCGACGCAAAAAGGGCCTATAAAGAGAAATTCCAGGGGGAGCTGTTAGAGTCAATTGAGGCCAAGAATTTAAGGCAGTTCTGGAAACTGATAAAATCAGCATCGGCCCCCCCAGCTGGAGAGAAAATATGCGTTGTAAGTGAGGCAGCCTGGGATAAATATCTAAGGGAACAGTATGAAGCCCGAATATCCTCAGGAGATGTAGTATCTCAAGGGTGGCAGGAAATTTCAGAAGAATTCAAAATAGACTTTACGGAAGAGCGAGTAGAAGAAATGATTAAGAAGCTGAACCTAACCCGGGCCGCAGGGCCAGATAACCTCCCAGCGATAATATTAAAGTTTCAAACAAAGTGGTGGGCAAGATTTGTTTCTCAACTGTTTCAAGTAATTTTAACAGAAGGTAAAATGCCATCAAATTGGAAGGGTGCAATAATCAGACCAATCCACAAAAAAGGCAGTAGGGAGGAACCTCAAAATTATAGATTGATAAACCTTTTGGACATAGGGGAAAAGGTATTCTCAAAATTAGTCTTAAATAGGCTAAACGACTTGGTTGAGGAGTATTCAATAGTACCCATTGAACAGGGAGGTTTCAGAGAGGGACATTCCACAATAGACCACTGTTTCTCTCTATGGGCAATGGCAAGGAAGTCAACGGAACAGAACGGAAAGCTCTGCTGCTGCTTCATTGACTTCCGAGCCGCATTCGACTCAGTGGACCGGGACTGCCTCTGGGAAACACTAATTAATAAAAACATCCCAAGAGACCTGTTGTCTATATTAAAAGAAGTACACCGAGGCAACTGGGCTCAAGTAATTAGGGATACCGAGGGGTCACTAACACCAAAAATCCCCATCGAAAACAGCTTAAGACAAGGCTGTGTTCTGGGCCCCCATCTGTTTTCCATATTTTTATTGGAATTACCGGATTGGCTTGAAGTGGAGGGTAGTGCCAGCCCAAGAATGAATGGCAAAAACGGTGCTGTCTCTTCTATATGCGGACGACCTCGTAATAGTTGACCAAACAGAAATAGGCCTTCAAAGGAAGTTGAACTCTTTTAATGAATATTGCGCAAAGAAATTTTTAAAGGTAACTTTAGACAAGACTAAAATTCTATGCTTTGGGAATAAAGCGACTAAGTTTAAGTGGTTTTTAGGTGATCTTAAATTAGAATCTGTAAATGAATACCGCTACCTAGGGGTATTGTTTGACAAAAAATTCAATTGGCAGACACACCTAGAAGCCCAAAAAGCGAAGGCACAAACATCAATTGCTGGCTTAAAAATGTTTAATCCTGACTTTGTGGATAAGTCTCATCGACCTTTACTAAAAGCCTTTAGTGCAATGATACCACCGCAAGTACTATGGAGCAGAGATGCCTTATTTGAGCGGTAAGGGAGTCTGGGACCAAGAGGAAGGAAAATGTCTGACAAATCTCTTATCCCTGGCCCCATCAGTAATGGTGCAAGCAATAAGAACAGAACTAGGAACAACGGCTTGGGGGGTACAAGCACAAGTAGCAGTGATTAGATTTTGGAAACGCCTTGAAAATGAAAAAAGGACAAAAATGTACACAATGGTGTCGGAAAGAGATACAATTAAGTAATCTAAACTGGGCAAAAATGACCATGAAGAGAATGGTACAGGCCCGCGAGAACATAAAAGTGGATATATGCCAAGATTCCCTAAAAGTAGAGTGCACAAAAAAGAGCTAAAATTTAATGGACAAGAAGCCACTAGAAGCGCGGATAGGGAATACCTTGGTAAGAAAACATCAGTAGGGTTCGAGATGAATTTATGGGCAAAGGAAAACTGGTTCCCTTACCTGGATACCCTACCAAACCCGTGGTTTAGACAAGAGATCCTAAGGTTGCGTATTGGGATTAACCCATGGCTAATAAATAAAGAAATTAAAACCAAAATGATGGATCCTAATTGGTGTTGTAAATGTAGGCTGGGTACAAAAGGAGATTCAGTGAACATTCTATTGGACTGTATAAACATCTTAGATCTGCTTAAACTTTGGCTGCGCTCTATATTTGTAAAATATGGTATAAGAACTCGGGTGCAAGCGATTGAGCTCATTACAGAATTGCCTAGTATCGACATTGCAATTGCTTTACGGAAGTTCATAAAGGTAGTACAGAGATCTATAATAAGTCAAGAATAATATTTTAAAATTTTATAACAAATGAATTTAAATCTTGTCTAGAAGAATTGGTTGGTTTCATTAACCCATACAGGGTAAGGTTTTTACTAAAGAAACGATTGTATGAGCATCCATTTCTAAATGTCATGTACCTAGGGGGAGATTATTTTATAAATTGCGGTAGAACATTTTAACATGTATTTAGTCCGAGTCATGCTGGGGAATATTTAAAAAAAAATTTATATTAACTGTTTTGTATTTGTTTAAAGATTACGATCCAAATAAACATACTTTTTGACTTGACTTGACTTGACACTGAGAAAGCAACTTGGGCTGAACCAAACAACGCAGACCCACTGCTTCAGACGGGAGAAAGAGACATTGATATAATATATGATATGAGGTGTATTTATAAAGCGCACAGCTACTCAGAAAGAGTGTCCCAGCGCTAGAGAACCTCAGAACTAGTCTGCTGCTATCCCAAGGGGGAGTCATCAAACTTTACAACACACAATTTTTATTTACTAGGATTTACATTACCCAAAGAAAATGTTTTGTTGAAAGCATTTGCTTCACAATTTAATTTTCATGTATACTGTAAATAAACATGGACATAATGTTGCTTATTATAATCAGTTAGTGGCCTATGTCATTATGTAATATTTCTGCTTGTAGTGTAGGTAACTTGGGGAGAGGATGTGGCCTTACGGCTGAAGCGGTCGACCTCGGCGCTGGGAAACCGGGTTTGACTCTCAGCAGGGACGCTCAGCATCCTGTGATTCTGGCCAAATCACTTAATCTCCCCATGCCTAAGAAAAACAAATACAGAATGAGTCTGTCTGAAACGCAACTGGTGCTCCTGTAAAGCGCTCGGGTCAAGTTCATGCGATATAAAACTACGAAAAAATAAAACAAACGTACAAATAGTAGTTTATGTATGTCTGTCGTTCCCTTCCTTCCACAACTCTGTTGTTGTCTGCTCATGGGTTATATGCTGATATGTTTTGTAACATAGAGAAATTTGTTAAAATCCTACATGTCATAGACTTAAAGGAATACTGGACTGTACCATCATTCTAATGTAGACACTTGAACACCAATTGTTCTTTCTGTTGCTACTCAGACTCTCTTGTGTGCAACATTGTATCTTCTTTGCCTGGCTGTGACTGCAGTGAGGTTTGGTGTTATAATGAAAGGATGTAAAGCAGTTGAACTGTCACCTACAGCAGGAGTAATGAATCTAAAGAAGGGTTTGTTTTAATATTTTATTTTGATCCTGAAAATAAAATGTAATAACGACAAAAAATAGGTAGCCAGCGCCTAAGTCAATTCTTGATAGACATCTGTATAGACAACAGAGCCTTAAAATGTAGGAGCCGTGTACTCCCTCTTTTTTTAGCCACGAGGTTTGCAATTAGACACCCTGCATTGTATAGTATTTGGATGTTAATTGAGTGATGATGTTTGGGATTCTGATACAGATATTCTGTTGCACTTAGTGGACGAATAAAACGTGTACAGCTCACACAACCTTATACTTTAGGAAAATGAGCAATTCTATAAAAATGCAACATTACTTGCTGCAATTGCTGTAGGTTATTTGTAAATGTAATGTGTGTGTTCGTTTTAAGCAACATTGCATCTAGAAAATTATTTTATTTTTAAACTGAAACTGATCTATGTGAAGTCCCGCTTTGGCTTCTGCACTAGGAAAACAACCAGAAGAAATAAAGTGAAGGGCACAAAGAACTTGAATACTCGTTTAGATGGTCTGACTTTTGTGTTTCCGTACCCAGGTGGGTAGCTTGGTCAATAAGATTGGGGGAGTGTGCTTTAGATTTTCCAACGATCACGCTGGCATACAATGTTAAAATACATTATACAATAACTATGGAGCAAGAGAGGAGCTAAAGGGGCAGTGGAAGAGGAGATGAATGCAGATTGGTAGGGGTACAAAGTGGGAAAATCGCAATATTTCGTAAAATAACCATTTTTGTTGACTTTCAATACAGAGAGGAACAGATTGTGTGCGATTACGTCTGTGTGTATGTTAAAATTCCTGGAGAAAACCAACAGACACGTCACTATACCGGACTGAAAGCAGCTGTACCTAACTATTAACCAGACTATGCATTTATTGATGCTACGCCCTTGTCCCTACCTAGTTGTGGGTCTAGGTCAAATATAAAAGTATAAAGACATTACTTCTAAGTTGTACTTCTCATAAATCTCTTTAGTCTGTTGAAATAAAGTTAATCTGACATTCTCCTTGCTAAAGCAAACAAGGCATCCTGTAAGAAGTACCTCCTTACCTCAGCGGGGCTGCGGCGGCGTTAGCTTTATCAGCGGATGTCCGCCCACGAACGTATCGCCTTCCCGCTTTTCCATTGTAGCTCATCTAAGAATCTCATCTGTAGCAAGTTTGTTTCACTGCCCCTAGCCCTGAAATGTACTGCACCCCAGCCAAAAAAACTACCCACACCTCTGCCACCCCCGCCCTGAACCCTAAAATGGTCCAAGGCCCAAAAAATGACCCCGGCCCCTGGCCCTGAGTCCTAAAACGGCCCCTAGTTCTGGAAACTGCTTCGTACCCCCCACCCTGAGTCTTACAACAACGCTCCCCCCCAAAACTGCCCACCACGAAAACGACTCCCCTTCCCACTAAAAATGACCCCCAGTCTTCCCAAGACCTACTGACCAAGCCGCGTCCAGGTCCTTCCTCTCCTGATCCTTCGTGTTCCTCTCCCTGCCCTTCTAGTCTCTGGAACTAGACCGCAGTCATTTGACTGTCTTGACCACGCATTTGCGTGGTTCAGTAATATGCATGGTTAAGCCATATGCCTGGTTCAGTAATATGCATGGTTAAGGCATATGCTTTGTTAAGGCAAGTGATGTTCCGCTTGCATGGTAACAGTAGTGTGGTTTAGCCCGCATAGTTAATGCCTTTTCCCTTAATGCTATAATACACATACACGTCGTCAGGCATACACTCACCCCTGTGTCTGGCCATGCCTTTGAAGACAGAATAAAAGGAGCATGGTGAGCTTGAGCATTAGTTCACACTAGCTTCACATCATGAGTTTCAGGTAGAAGTGGGAGCACAGGGAGGAGGTCGCCCAGTGCTTCTGGTTCCAGAGCAAGATATGCACTGCCAATTCTACTGTGGCGACACGACGGTGAGCGCCCAAGCACCACGCGTGAGAAGTCGCCCCATTCTTTTGAGGCTATGTTCCTGCAGTTACCAGAGCAGTTTCTCGTGTTAGTGGTATTATTTTTGCAGATAATTCTTCTCCTGATTGGGGTTGTTGGTCATGGACTGCTTGTTTCTGAGTGAATACACTGATGGCAGACATACTTCTACAGAACGCCGATGGGATTACAGCATGATTGTCTTCCACCTCTCTTTGGCAGTTCTGAAAAGACACTGACAATTAGCTCCTATCCTGGGAGCGTGATTTTTGAAATTCCTAAACATATTTTACCAACCATTCTGCTTAGCAGTCCTATGAAACTATCCCAAATCAACATGGCTATGATTACTTCCTTTGTACTCCTTCCATCATCCAACCTTTTCCTAAGCAGCTCCGGAATGTGCTTCAATATGTCTGAACATCGCTCCATGTGGTTGCTCGCTCTTGATCTTCATGGCACTTCTTGTTGCTGCTATGTCTGCAGTGCTTGTTGCCTGACTTGGTCCACTTTGTCAACATCCAAAGGGTTTTTCTGCTTTTTCCCCTGGCAACTGGAGTTTTGTCAAGTCTGCATTTTTATCACTTCTCCTGCTTGAGTATTAGGTTGTCATTCTGGGGAAAGAAACAAATGAGAGACTAAGACAAGCCCGTTTTGGAACCTAGAAAAGAAATATAAGGTTAACTTTTGTAAAGTCCAGCCATTAGCAGATTACATAAGTGTCACAGTCTTGTTATGCCACCTATGGATCAGCTGACTCCCTAATAATAGAGAATGCTGCTTATAGACAAACTTCAGCAATGTTACAACAAGGAGCCTTGGTCCCACCTTTGACTAAATTAGCTGAACAAGGGGTTGACTGCAATCTTTAAAAATGTGAAAAGTGTCTTGATATGTGTTTCGTCCATTTTGCTTTCAAGACCCACATCTATGCTTCTAACCATGCTACAGTTGAGATTAGTATTAGTAATTCAACATAAAGTGGCTTGGCTTGGGTAATACTACTTGTAAATCGAATAAGGTAATTGTTAGATAATTACACACATTTATCAGTGCCTTCAACCAGAGTTAATAGACTTTAGCCAAGAGTTCATGGAATTTTAAACGTATATGATTAAAATGAAGACGCAAGTCACATAGGGTTAACAGGTATTTTTGTTCTTCACCATCAACAACTGTCAGAGTTTTCCAGCCATAAGTTCACAAATGATGAACATTTTCTGGGAGGGACTAAGAGGAGGAGGAGGGATGGAAATGTACCAAGGGAGTGATACTAACACATAGGAGGAGAAGGAGGTAAAACACATAATGCATAGTAAGTACAATTTCAGAAAGATAGAACACATCTCTTCCCTTAGGAAAAAAGTAACTTTAACTTCGCAAAGACCTGCCTTTGAGAGAGAGCCCCTGGAATCAAATGGCAATGGCAGCACTTCTTTTACAAATATACGAAGCCTACCGATTTAGTCTCCTGCTTTTAGCGACTCCAACCACTTTCCGATTTTAAATCCTATTCTTACCCCTTTTTAATGCCTGCTGGCAGCCTTCCATTGCATCCGAAAACCATAGTTTGCCTTTCTGCACTGCTGCAGCTCAACACACTGTCTAAGGTTTAGCTGATTGACAGGCCTGACTTTTGGACAATTGAGTCTATCTCAGTCAGCTGCCAACCTGCTGGCAGGGGGTGGAGCTGTTAATGCCTCTGGACTGAGCTGAGCCTGAAGCATGCTGTCATCTTACTGACTCACCATGCACCAGCACAACTGTCACCTCTTCCCTGGCAATTATTATTTCGATGAAAAAGAAGTGCTATAAATAGCTTAGGTTCCACGAAGCTACACTCAAATGTGTTCCTGGAGAATTGTAGGATTGTACTGCTTGCAATGGAGTTACCTATCCCACATTTTCAGCAGATGTAATAGCCCAAAATACGGGGGATCCTTCCTTAAGAGGGTCAGTGGGAGCGGATTCAGGTGACGGACAGAAACAGGGACTATGCAGCACAGCGAGAGGATGGGGCTGAAAAGTGAGAGAAGTGCCTCGGCATAAAATAGGGGGTGAGATTGAAGAAGGTAGCTGAGGAGGGAGAGAGAGAGTGCGACGGAAGAGGTGAGGAGACAAAAGATGGTATCTCGAATTGGTAGAGACTCTAGAGAGAGGAGGCTGAAGAGGAGGAAGAAACCCCGGCTGCCTCCGAACGGGGGTGGTGGATTAAAAAAAATATAAAAAAATAACTTACCTTCACCATACCGCTGCACGCCTCACCTCTGTCCTATTCAGCTCTGCTGGAAGCACCAGAAGGACCCAATCTTCCGGACTCTCCCAGCCAATCACAACGCTACTATCGTGTCCAGGACAAGGGCACAAGGACCCTGGGACAGCGCAGGGGCGAGGGGTCACCGGACACGACATCCGGCCAAGGGGTGGAGAGGGGCATTCTGATGCTGGACCTCGAGGCAGGAGGTCATGATCCAAGCAGGATGTAAATCAACAAATAAAAGAATACCTGTAAGATGCTCATCGTGTCCTGTGTGAGTTCCTGGGCGGTAGGACACTACAACTGG
The DNA here is from genome assembly GCF_964263255.1 of Lissotriton vulgaris. Lineage (NCBI taxonomy): Eukaryota > Metazoa > Chordata > Amphibia > Caudata > Salamandridae > Lissotriton > Lissotriton vulgaris. The sequence continues at coordinate 20,481 of NW_028244037.1, forward strand.
CGACGAAGGGTGGGATGCGGTGTCCAGCGCAAGAAGAGGTAGAGGTGCGGCATCATCAGGAGGCCAGCAGCGACGTGGAAAAGATCGTGATTTTAAACCAGGAGCCCACCCTGGATCACAGTGCAGCGAAGAAGGAAGTGCTGAAAGAAGACGTGCAGTGACGTGGGAGCCCACCCCAAGCGCTGCAGAGAGAAGACCAAGTGAAGCGGTAAGCGCCGAGGAAAAGCGCGAAGACTTGAAAGAATCGGCGAGAGTCTCGGCGGCCATCTTAGAAACAGGCTTGAGAGCCAATAAGAACAGAGAACAGACGGGCGGCCATTTTAAAGCCAGGCAGAGTCCCGATTGGACGAGAAACAACGCGAGAACAACGGTGGCCATTTTTAAGTCAGGCGCGGGAACCAATAGGAAGCGAGGAACAGCGCGGCTGCCATTTTGAGGCCAGGCAAAGCGCGAGAAAGCACAAAAAGTGCAAAAGAAGCGACAAAAAAGGGTGATTTAAAGCAAATTAAAGGAAAATAAGCAACAGTAGTAACGTAAAGGGACTAAAGAAGTGGAAAAGAAAGAATACAAGAACAACAAGTGGTGATAAAAGTAGAGTGCAAAAGAAGTGACATAAAGGGTGATTTAAAGTGAATTTAAAGAGAAATAAGTCACAGAAGTGACCTAAAAGGACAAAAGAGGTAAAAAAAAAGTAAGGATCAGGACCTCGGAGCAAGAGGTCGGGGGGGTAACGCCGGCCACCAAATGCATGCAAGTCTATAATAAAGGTCATCTGGAAACGGGAAGTATCAGAAAGTAACAGAAACAGCACCAAGGACACGTGGTGTCACAGAAAGACACAAAAAAAAAATAATAATAAGTGTCAGGAAAGGCGCACCTAAAAAAAAAAAAAAAAGAGAGATAAAAAAAGGAAAAGGACCAAGAAAGCCCAGAAGAGGCAGGCGCACCTAAAAAAGAGAAATAAAGAAAAGGAGACGACAAAGAAATAAAACAAATAGACAAAGAAACAATACAAGTGCATACCAGAAAAAAAGAAGAGAATAAAAGGAAAAGGACCGAGAAAGCCCAGAAGAGGCCAAATAAAGTAAAACAAAGGAAGAAAAAGGGACAAAAGATCACAAAGAGAAAAGGAGAATACAAGGAAAAAGGACTAAGAAAGCCTAGAAGAGGCGAAATAAAGTAAAACAAAGGAAGAAAATCAGTGCCAAAAAGAGCAAAAGGACAAACAAATAAATGACAGAAAGCACGAAGAGTCAGTGAACAAGTGCTAGAAATAGAAAAGAAGAACAGGTGGGGCCCCACAAAGCGAGGCTCGTGCTCGACAGCGGCGCCACGAACATCTCAAGAGAATCTCAGAAACAAATAAGAGGACTAGGAAAGCTGAAAGGGAGAAAATTACTACTAGTCAAGAAATCATCGAGCTGGCTGTGCAACACAGACCTGTGGAGAACATGCTAATGCGCATGAAGGTTTGGCCAGCCAAGCTGCACTTAGAGGAGCGCAAACCACTCCTCACTCTGCTCTGGTGTCACAGAGCCCAGCCTCGCCCAGAGTGCCATCTAGAAAAATAAAATGATAATAACGTCCTGTTATCATTTTTTTAAGGCACTGCTGAAATAGCAGTGCGGCGACACTTCTCCACCTTTGCGGAGGAGCCACCACTGGAAGAAACAGAAAAAAGATGAGACAGTGGCAGCCTTTTAAACTAAAATTTCTATGGGTATATCCCTACGATGTCTCCTTTTATTTAAGTGGAGGATGTGTTATGAAACTTGATGATTCATACACCCCATTTAGCAGTCATATGTGTCTATATGTTTCAGCCGATTCTGATAAGCCTCAAATTGTCTCTTGACTGTCTTCACGGACACTAATCTCCCTCTCTTGATGCTTCTAATGTTTAGATAGCTTTTCTATGCTACATGACTTATCCTTAAACCCATGAGAATCTGGGTATACAATGATTCTGCAAAAACAATGGCTCTTATTTGTATCATTTCAAAATGACTACATGAAAGGCGAATCACCTCATGCAAATGAATGCAATGACAAATAGAAATTAACAACCATCACCATTAAATAATAATGTTTAGTCACAATTGGTATACACCAAAACTTGACACAAAGTTAAAAAAACAATTCAATGTGTCTCATATTAAAAAAAACACAACACCAAACATATTAAATCAGCAGTGAAACTGTAAGAAACTGGGTTGTTGGCTGACTTGGGAGTAAACTCTGGTCAAGTAGCAACTACAATCCTTGCCAGAGTAAGACATAAGCAACCCAAAATTAACCTGTGTTCACCCTCTCTGTAGCTTGGTACAGAGCAGTTAGGTTTAACTCTTGTTTTTGTTGAATAGGTTTAACTTAGAGGCAATGTGTACAGTATTTGTGCAACACTTCAAACTCTAAAACAGTGAAAACACACGACTACAGGAGCCCATAATAGATTTAGAAAAATAGAGCACGTTTTAATAATTACAGCAAAACCAAAAAGACAAAAATTAAATTGGTAAAACTGGAGATATTTATTTTAAAGGTTACAGTAAAAATAGCACCTAAAAGCAAATTTTGCTACTCGGTCGTGCCGGACTGAGACAAAGTCACAAGTTCAGGTTGATCACGGTGGAGCACGGGCCGATACAGGAACCCAGTTAGGCCAGTTGAACAGAGTAGATGAAATCCTGGTTGCAGATCGTTGTGTTGATCCTTGTCGAAGATGTGCTGTACATCCGAAGCAGTGTGGCGGTTCCAAGATGTGGCAAGGCTGTGGTGCGAGGTCCTGTTGTGTCGTTGCTACGGGTCCCGTCAATGGGGCTTGCAATGGGAAGTTTGGTATCGGGAATAAGGTGCGTAACTGAAGACGCGTCAGTTCTGAGGAGCTGCGAGGCTGCAATGCAGAGTCCATCATTGTCATTGAGGCTGCCGTCGACTAGAGATGCGAGGACCTGGGCTATGGATGTGCTGCACCATCAGGCTAATGCGTCGGTTTTAAGAACTTGCAGGGCTACTATGCGGATCTTTTGTGATGGGTCCAATCCATGCAGCAGCAGCGATATGTCAATTCTACTAGTGGGTGTGTACCTCAGCCAAGAAGATGAAGATGCATTGGTTCTGCTCGAAGATGCACCCCTCAGCAGAGAAGATGCATTGGTTCCACTGGCAAGCACTTTCGGCTCACTTCCAAGTGTCCAGGACTGGGGTGGCACCCCTTGGCAGGGTAGACTCATAGATTGTAGAGCCCAGGTGCTAGGTGGTTGAAAGCCTGTTATGTCGCTGAGGCTTCAGATCAGGAGGTCAGCTAAATAGCCCTTGGAGTCTGTCTGCGTTGTGGGTTCAAGAGATGCAGTCCTTCTTACCCAGGCAAGAGGGCAGCAGGTCAGCACAGCAGATCAGGGATTAAGCAGAGTGCAGGCAAGCAGAGTAGCAATCCTTCGGCAGCACAGCAGTCCTTCCTCCTGGCAGAGTACCGCAGGTCCATAAGTGTACTTAAGTGATGGTGTCTGAGGTCCTTCTTTTATATACAGTTCTACCTTTGAAGTGGGGAGATGCTTCTAGGGGCATGCCTTGGAAGTGCACAGATGCCCTGCCTTCCCCGCCCTGGCTCCAGACTAACTGCAGGTGGTATGGAGGCCCTTCTGTGGGGACAAGACACAGCCTATTCAGGTGTAAGTGATACTGGACCCAGCTCCCCCCCCCATCCTGTCAGTGAAGGCCCACTCAGTCACATCTGAGCTCCCATTGTGTGTGGCTGTCTATGAGTAATACACAAAGCCCAACTGCCAACTACACACCTGACCAGAGACCGGCTCCAAGCACCATATGGCTAAGGCAAGAAATGTCAACGTTATAAAATAATTTTAAATTGTCATTTAAAGTCTGACATCACCATACGTTTGGATTTTAAGTTAGGACTTCAGAGACACCAAACTTGAATCAGTTATTGTTTTATTTATTTTAAAGGTTTTATAGAGTGCGAACAAGATCCTGCGGCTATCAGAGCGCTTTACATTAAGCACTGCTAATTATACAAACAAATAAATGCAGGTAAATCACGTATACATAACATCTCGTGCAAAGAAACAGTAGGGTACATAACAGGAACATCCCCATTGAATCAAGTCAAGGGCAGATAAAGTGACTAGGGTGTTTAGTTGAACCCTTATCATAGTAAGGATTACTAGTAAGGGTACACTTGATTTAATAATTTATTTAGTCTATGATCAGGTGAATTTTGCCATGAGAATAGCTTTTAATTCCTTTTTGAAAGATGCGGTAGAAGCATTCAGTCTGGTTTCTGGGGAAAGTGTTTTCCATATCCTGGGCGCCATCCCCGAGAACGTTTGTTTATATATTTTCTTCTTGTTAAATCTTTGGGGTTTCAGAAGTAGGTTTTCCACACTTCTTGAGGATCTTAACCCACCAGAGATCATCAGTTTCTGTGCGAGGTAGCTGGGTGCATTATGATAAAAGGCCTTATGTGTCATGCACGCTATTTTTAGCTGAATTCAGGCTTCAAGCAGTAGCCGATTCAAAGATTTTAAGTCAGGGGAAATGTGGGAACTTCTTTTCGAGCCAGTGATGAGTCTCGCTGCAGCATTTATTGAGGCTCTTAAGGGAGCTGTGATAGCTTTTCACAGGCCACATAAAGTGATACTTCTGTACTCCACACAAGGGATAACTAGAGCTTGTATTGCCAGCTTGAAGTCATTGGCTGGCAGGAAGGGTTTCAGCTTCCTCAGTGTGTTTATCTGGAAGTTTGCTCCCCTTGTGGCATTGCTAATGTGTTTCTGCATAGTGAGGTTGCTGTCAAGAGTTATTCCCAAATATTTTGCTGAGTCCACAATGGTTGGTTGAACGTTGAGTGCAGTAAGATGTTTGATCAAGTCTTGCATTATTGGGACTTCGGCGGGTGGAGCTGTAAGGAGGAATTCGTTTTTTAGAGCATTCAATTTGAGATGGTTTTCTGCCAGCCAGGTCTGGGTGTTCCTGAGCATTGTGTTAAGCACTTTAATGGCTTCTATGGTGTTGATCTTAAGATAAAGTTGTGTATCATCAGCGTACATATGATGTTGCACGTTAGACGCAAGTAGAATTTCAGTGAGTGGTTCCATGATCAGGTTAAACAATGTCAGAGATAGTGAGGACACTTGCCGGACTCTCAATGTTACTGGTACAGGTTTGGAAAGAGTGTTGCTGACCTTGAATTTTTGCGTTCGGTTATGGAGAAAAGAGGCAAACCAGTTTAACACTGACCCTGATAGACCCATTCTATGTTTCAGAAGATCTATCAGATTCTCGTGTTTGACCGTATTAAAGGCTGAGGATAGGCCTAGTAGGATGAATAGGCATGAGCCGTTCTGATCAAGGATTTGTAGCGCATCGTCAATAATGTGTGTCATGGCTGATTCAGTGCTGTGACCTGCTCTGAAGCCTGATTGGTGTTTGTTAAGAAGGTCAAAGTGATCAATATGTTTAGTCAGTTGGTGGTGAACACATTTTTCAAGTAATTTGGCCAAGGTAGGAATATTGGAAATAGGCCGATAGTTGTTTAGGTCCGTAGGGTCAGCTGTTGGTTTCTTTAGGATGGGTGATACCTGTCCGACTTTAAGGGAGTCCGGGATGCAGCCTTGTTGAAGTGAACAGTTAATGATTTTGGTCCAGAGAGGCAGAAGCTATGGGGTTAAGACTTTAACAGCGTTTGCAGGGAGAGGATCGGTGAGGTGATTGGCAGGCTTCAGGGCATTAAGAATCTTACCTAAAGCTTCTTCAGTGTAAGTAGCAAAGGATGGCTAAGTTGCGTCATTTTTTAGGTCAAACTTTGAGGGGAATTTGTGTGGTGCGGTTGGTAGTGGAGGGGAGGTTTTCGTATGAGGACCGGAGTGTAATAATAGGTCATTTAGGAGATCCTTCTTGATGTTGTCAGTCTTCAGATTGAAGAAGGCAGAAAATTCTTTACAGTTGGGCTATGTCTTGTAGCCTTTGAGGTGCGTCCTTAGATTGAGTTTTGATTAACTCGAAACGTTTTTGGGGACAATTTTTTGCTTGGTCTAGTTGGTGGCTGAAGAAGTCCGCTTTAGTGCGCTTGATCTTTTTGTAATAGGCATTTCTCTTTTTTCTTAAAAACTTGAGGTGATTAGCAGATGGGACTGATCTCCAGTTGCGTTCAAACGTTCTGAAAGACCGTCTATCCTCGCTAAGTAGACCGTTGTACCAAGGCTTAGAGTCTTTAGTGGAAACTCTCTTTAGTTGAAGGGAGGCTACCTCATTAATTATCGAGGTCATGGAGTAGTGGTTGGTGAGATCATGGACGTCGGAGGTGCCTGCAGGGGGCAGGAGAAGGTTGTAGCTGGAGGAAGGTAATGTGTTGAGTTTGAGTTTATTCAAGTCTCTTTTCCAAATCTTTGGTTTTGTCATTGAACCAAGTTGAGTTTTACTGTTTCCTTGATAAAGAAGGTGATAATATGATGGTCCGATCAGTCACAACGTTGGATCGACTCCAACTGAATGACGTCACGTGTGTCATGGCTGATTCAGTGCTGTGACCTGCTCTGAAGCCTGATTGGTGTTTGTTAAGAAGGTCAAAGTGATCAATATGTTTAGTCAGTTGGTGGTGAACACATTTTTCTAGTAATTTTTCTAGTAATTTGGCCAAGGGAGGAATATTGGAAATAGGCCGATAGTTGTTTAGGTCCGTAGGGTCAGCTGTTGGTTTCTTTAGGATGGGTGATACCTGTCCGACTTTAAGGGAGTCCAGGATGCAGCCTTGATGAAGTGAAATGTTAATGATTTTGGTCCAGAGAGGCAGAAGCTATGGGGTAAAGACTTTAACAGCGTTTGCAGGGAGGGGATCGGTGAGGTGATTGGCAGGCTTCAGGGCATTAAGAATCTTGCCTAAAGCTTCTTCAGTGTAAGTAGCGAAGGATGGCTAGGCTGCGTGATTTTTTAGGTCAAACTTTGAGGGGAATTGGTGTGGTGCGGTTGGTAGTGGAGGGTAGGTTTTCGTATGAAGACTGGAGTGTAATAATAGGTCATTTAGGAGATCCTTCTGGATGTTGTCAGTCTTCAGATTGAAGAAGGCAGAAAATACTTCACAGTTGGGCTATGTCTTGTAGCATTTGAGGTGCGTCCTTAGATTGAGTTTTGATTAACTCAAAAAGTTTGTGGGGACAATTTATTTCTTGGTCTAGTTGGTGGCTGAAGAAGTCTGCTTTAGTGCGCTTGATCTTTTTGTAATAGGCATTTCTCTTTTTCCTTAAAAACTTGAGGTGATTGGCAGATGGGACTGATCTCCAGTTGCGTTCAAACGTTCTGAAAGACCGTCTATCCTCGCTAAGTAGACCGTTGTACCAAGGCTTAGAGTCTTTAGTGGAAACTCTCTTTAGTTGAAGGGAGGCTACCTCATTAATTATCGAGGTCATGGAGTAGTGGTTGGTGAGATCATGGACGTCGGAGGTGCCTGCAAGGGGCAGGAGAAGGTTGTAGCTGGAGGAAGGTAATGTGTTGAGTTTGAGTTTATTCGAATCTCTTTTCCAAATCTTTGGTTTTGTCATTGAACCGAGTTGAGTTTTACTGTTTCCTTGATAAAGAAGGTGATAATATGATGGTCCGATCAGTCACAACGTTGGATCGACTCCAACTGAATGACGTCACTTTTGGAGATTATTAGATCCAGCGTTGAGCCTTTATTATATGTAGGGCTGTTGCAAATGTGGGTGAGGGCTAGATCATCAAGGAAGTTTTAATACTAGTGACCACTGCGTCGTCATTTCCTATTTGGAAAATACACTTATAAAAATGTAATACTTCAATCCCAATGTTGTCCTATAGGAGATATTAACCTTGCAGTAGTTAAAATGAGTTTTGGAGTTTTTCACTACCAGGTCATGTAAAACTTAAAAGTAGAAATCCTGCTTTTTAAATACATTGCACCATGTCATCTGGGCTATCTAGGGCCTACCCCATCGGAAAAGGAAGGATTGGACCTGGTAAAAGGTTTATTTTTCAGGATCGAAATGGCAGATTGAAACTGCACAAAGAGGCTCTGCCATGGCAAGTCTGAGCTATCTTTAGAGGGCTATTTAGGTGTGTGGCACAAACAGTGCTGCAGGCCACTAGTAGCATTTACTTTACAGGCCCTTACTTTACATTTACATTTGTAGTGCAGTTTACTAGGGTCTTATCTATGAATTATATATGCCAATTGATCATGAGCCAATACTACCATATTTAGAGAGAGCACAGGCACGTTAGCACTGGTTAGCAGACGAGGTCAGAAAAAATGAAGGAGGAAGGCAAAGATTTGGCGGGGAGGCCAATGTAAGGCTGACACGACTAACAGAGACAAAAGACTGTTTGTGTGTTTTTAACAAACAACTTGTAAGTTTTATACTAGTCCATTAGCCCAACAGTGACCGCCATTCAACCGTGCTGCCTTTCACATTGGGTGGATTTACTTCTCCCGTTGCCTGCCATGTGGTATCTGGGGGAGGTGGGCTTGCTTTTACTACTACAAGAACTGGTTTCAGCAACTTGCAGACCAAACATTTACACATTGGTTGTGCCCACTTGGGGGTGGTATAACACCTAAGTACATTATTCTACACTAAAGCGTGAGCACTCATTTTACCACCCTAGTCATAATGAGCCAGATCTTACCTATCAACATAGTACACTCAGGTGTCCCATCATTTTTAGGTCCTGATGAGACCTTCCTACCCAGGCTAAAAAGTTGCAACTCTATTGACAGTGTTAAGAAACAAAAGACTTGGCAGCTTTGGCCAATAGACTAACATGCTTTAACGCTCTGCTAGAATCACTCATTCTTCAATGGTATGTATCTCCTCCTGCCAGGAATCGCTCTTCTGTTTGCCAAGCGCCTGCCTAGAACCTCGATTTAGTACCATTATTCCTTGATTGTGTCTGGACTCCCTTCTTGTCGGAAGCTTGTTGCAATGTCTGTCATCTCAATCTTTTCTCACATTCGTTCTGGGACTCTTAACATCGACTTGGTTGTCCCTATGGATTACAGGCAGGGACACTATGAGGACTTTTAGCATCCAGGTAATGAGCACTTCTCATTCACTGATAAAAAAGGGTCAGGTTTCTGGCCTTCTGCTGCAATTGACTGCCACCACCAGAGAGCACCCTAAGGATCTCCTTTGCCCAGCCTTGTAGAAGCATCTTCACTCATTACCGGTGTTGACATGTGGATCTGTGTCGTATGACCTACTGGCATCACTGGCACAAATGAACTACATATCTGCCAATGTATAGAGGTGCTGCGCACAGGTACTGCAGCCGGTGGTGACTCTTGCAAAGGGAACAAATCCATTAATCGTATCTTCACTCTTATTTTGTCTTAGTATTATTATAGAGCATGGGGAGATTTTTTCCAAAAATGTCCCCAGACTTGAACTACCTCTGCACATCCAATTGGGGATATCTCTACTGTGCTTTTGAAAATCATTTAAAGTCTGGTTCCTCTGTTAACTTTCAAAGCCTATTCTGATTGCTCCTGGTCCTTCAATTGTTGGTCTGTGGCGCCTAGATATGCTCCAGCCCATTTAGTGCATGGTACGAATAAATACATAAATATCTGCAGCAATGCGCCCTGTGGTTATACCTAAAGCGAACAGTGTTTCAGCCACCTATCAGCTTATAAAAAAAGCATCCAACTTCTTTATTCAATTCGTCCCTCTTCTCGGATGAGACTAGCATTTAATGTGTTAAATGGTAGTCTCATCCGAGAAGAGGGACAAATTGAGTAAATACGTTTATTTATTTATTTATTTATTGGGCTTTTAAAGCGCGACAGCTACCCAAAAAGGGTTTCCCGGCGCTGATGAGATAATAAGAAATTGAGCAGGTCACAATACTCTGATAAGAGGCAGGAGCAAGTTACTGATTAAAAAGCCAGGTCTTTATGGCTCTGCGAAAGTGAACATAGCAGGATTCCATGCGTAAATTCAGAGGGAGGGAATTCCAAAGCTTAGGGCCCAGAAGGGAGAAGGACCTTCCCCCGATCCTGGCGCGACGCACTTTGGGCACACAGAAAAAGCCTTGAGATGAGGATCTCAGGCAGTGGGCAGGCATGTAGATGTGAACGAGGGATTGTAAGTATCTTGGGGCATTGCCCCATTTGATTCTATGCATAAGACTAAGTGTCTTAAATTTGACTCTGCTTTCAACTCTTAGCCAATGGAGTGCCTTAAGATGACCAGACATACGTTCCATTCTATGACACTTACAAAGCAATCTTGCAGCAGCATTTTGCACAAGTTGAAGGCGTCTCATGACAGCCTGTGATGACCCCAAGTAGAGGGCATTTCCTCAGTCTAAACAGGAGGTGATTAGGGCGTTTACCACAGACTTCTGTGTATCATCAGGCAACATCCAAATGATTTTCCTGAGCCACCTCAGAATGGTGAAACAGGTTGATGTTAAATTAATAACTTGGGGCTCCATAGTTAGGCCATTATCAATGATAATGCCAAGGTTACATACTTGGTGCGACGGAACGGGTTAAGAACCCATTTCTATGGGCCAATGTCTTGGGCTCCAAAGACCCTGATTTCGGCCAAGTATTAAAACCTCCGTTTTGCCACTGTTCAGTTTTAACAGGTTGTCACTCATCCATGTTGCAATTATACTAAGGCCTGACTGCAGAAGAGAGGAGGAGTCCTGGTCATCATTAGAGAGTGAAAAACAATCTGCGAGTCATCTGCATAAGTGAACATATTTAGACCTGCCGCTTCGGCGATCTGAGCAAGAGGGGTTACATATAGATTGAAAAGCAAACGACTCAATACCGAGCCCTGAGGAACTCCATAAGGGGATAGATGGACATTTGAGGCCAAGGTGTTGGAAGTGATCTGAAATGTCCTTTGTGTCAAAAATGATTCTATCCAATCCAATGCTTTACCCCTAATGCCCATGGCGTAGAGTTACTTTAACAGAATGTTGTGGGAGATGGTGTCAAACGCTGCGCTGAGATCAAGTAGAATCAGCGCAGCGGAATCTCCTCTATCTACCAAAAGGCGAAGGTTTTCTATCACCCCAAGCAGTGTTGTCTCTGTCGAAAAACCAGGGCGAAAGCTTCACTGAGAGGGGTGAAGTATGTCATTCACCTCCGTATACTGAGCAAGATGACCATGAACATGTTTCTCCAAAACTTTGGAGAAAGCAGGTAGGAGGGAGATGGGACGGAAATTAGCCAGGATTTTAGGATCGGCCTTTGTTTTTTTTAGCAATGGTGAGACCATGGCGTGTTTCCAAATGGACGGGACCTTTGCAGTGGAGAGGGATAGATTCAACGCCTGGCAAATTACAGACAGTTGTGGAGTGTCCAAGAGTTTGAGAATGGAAATTGGGAGGGGGTCGGCTGGAGAGCCAGATTTCACTTTCCCTAAGATCTCTTGAAGGCCTTGAACATTCATCCCCGGCCAGGATGTTAATGGCTCATAGGACAGATCTGGCGAAAGGGAGATGCCCATCTCCTCAGGGCCAGAATCTGGATTCCTCGCAGCGTGTACCTGATGCTGTTTGGAGATATCATGGTAGATGGTCTCAATCTTGCCAGTGAAGAACCGCACCAATTCTTCACATTGAACGTTATTCAAAGGAAGGGGTTTAGCTATGGTGTTGGAGCCAGCTAACTCTTTTACTAGATTGAACAATATTTTTGATTTATTTGTGGCCTCGGAAATTGTCTTCGCCGCGTACTCGGCTCTAGTTATGATACAGGCTTTGTGGTAGAGCTTGAGTTCCTTCCTGTAAATCAGGCCAGCCGCTGGGGAATAATCTTTCCTCCAGAGGCGTTCCAGGCGTTTACATTTGGACTTTTCAGCCTTCAGTGAATCGTTATACCACAACGCTGGAGAGTTATGTGCTTTAATTTTATTTGGAGCCGGTGGCAGGCATGTGTCTAAGGCTCCCAAAAGCCACTTGTTTGTCTTCGTAGCTACTATCTCCATATCGTCCGTATCGAATATCTCACCAAGGGGTGTAGAGTGTAAGACGGAAGTGAAGAGATTTATATTCAGCTTCTTCCAGTTCCTTCTACCGGACTGTACTAACGAGTTAGGAAAAACAGAAGCCACCGGGTCAGACACGCTAAATTTGATGAGAAAGTGATCTGACCAGTGTAGGGGCAGGGCTGGAAAACAAGGGAATGCTGGAAAAAATAGGGTCTAATAGATGACCTCCTGTGTGTGTGGCTCCCGAGTTCCACAAAGTGAGGTCATGGCAGCAAGATCATGAATTAAATCTTTGCCTGGCTTATTCAGTAGGTCGTCAAAGTGTATATTAAGGTCTCCTATAATGGACAAGTTGCTATAGTTTACCAAGACCGAGGCAATCCAATCTACAAATTGAGTTGCCCATGTTGGTACGGGACCTGGTGGTCGATAGACCAGCAGACCAGTGAGAGTGAAATTCGGGTGTAATTGGAGTGTGAAAAGGGCCATCTCACAGGCATTTAATGGGCCCGGTTCCAGAGTGCACTGCAATGATTTTTTTTAAATAACTGTTATGCCACCTCGCATTCCTGTTGGTCTATCTTTTCTAACAATCGCATAATTTGACGGTAGGTCTTCCGCAATGTCTGGGCCCGCACTGTCATGCAACCAAGTCTCTGTAAGAAATAGAGCATCCAGTGTGTCATCGTACAAAAGGTCATAGATATTTCTTTGTGTTTACTAAGAGACCGGCAGTTCAGGCTGCCAAGAAGCCAAGTATATAACGGCTTGCAACCTGCGGATAAGTGTCGCAAAGCTGGGGGACCTCGAGTTGAAAATTGCAGGTAGTGCACGAGCTGGGGCATTGCCTGTCATTCTGTGAAATCCTGGAGTTGTGATTAACAGGGAATCGCAGGGAGAGTAGCATGTCAGATAATTAGACCCTCAATGCCGGTGTATTTGCTCCAGGGATTAGGTGCCCCGGGCCCAGCCTGGCGCAGACAGGCGCAAACGGACTTGCCTTTGGCGCGCCCGCGGCGCGCCCGCTGCACGCATCCGCTGCTCGGCCAGGGAAAGGTGGTCATATTATACAGGTGAGGGAGGGAGGGGCGAAGAACTAGAGCGTTGTCCCGGTCTACTTCCCCCAAGATGTCTGCCCCCTTGCCTGTTCCGAGCACCAGCGTCTAATAGGCTGAGCCAAGAAACCAAAGTGAGTAAGGTGGGTAGGCGACTTCCCAAATAAAATAAAACAGTTTTAAAATGCAATTTCGATAATCCAATGCAATTTGCGCTGACTCTCTCTCCCGGCTTCCGCCTCAGGAGGGGGGCTTGCTAAATCTCTGGCGCGCGAGGAGTTGGCTTCTATTTGAGTGCAGGTGAGGGAGCGAGGGGCGAAGAACAAGAGCGTTGCCCCGGTCTACTTCCCCCAAGATGTCTGCCCCCTTGCCTGTTCTAATCGGCTGAGCCAAGAAACCAAAGTGAGTAAGGTGGGTAGGCGACTTACCAAATAAAATAAAACAGTTTTAAAAATGCAATTTTGATAATCAAATACAATTTGCGCTGACTCTCTCTTCCGGCTTCCGCCTCAGGAGGGGTGCTTGCTAAATCTCTGGCGCGCGAGGAGTTGGCTTCTATTTGAGTGCAGGTGAGGGAGGGAGGGGCGAAGAACTAGAGCGTTGCCCGGTCTACTTCCCCCAAGATGTCTGCCCCCTTGCCTGTTCCGAGCACCAGCGTCTAATCGGCTGAGCCAAGAAACCAAAGTGAGTAAGGTGGGTAGGCGACTTCCCAAATAAAATAAAACAGTTTTAAAAATGCAATTTGGATAATCAAATGCAATTTGCGCTGACTCTCTCTCCCGGCTTCCGCCTCAGGAGGGGTGCTTGCTAAATCTCTGGCGCGCGAGGAGTTGGCTTCTATTTGAGTGCAGGTGAGGGAGGGAGAGGCGAAGAACTAGAGCGTTGTCCTGGTCTACTTCCCCCAAGATGTCTGCCCCCTTGCCTGTTCCGAGCACCAGCGTCTAATCGGCTGAGCCAAGAAACCAAAGTGAGTAAGGTGGGTAGGCGACTTACCAAATAAAATAAAACAGTTTTAAAAATGCAATTTCGATAATCAAATGCAATTTGTGCTGACTCTCTCTCCCGGCTTCCGCCTCAGGAGGGGTTCTTGCTAAATCTCTGGCGAGCGAGGAGTTGGCTTCTATTTGAGTGCAGGTGAGGGAGGGAGAGGCGAAGAACTAGAGCGTTGTCCTGGTCTATTCCCCCAAGATGTCTGCCCCCTTGCCTGTTCCGAGCACCAGCGTCTAATCGGCTGAGCCAAGAAACCAAAGTGAGTAAGGTGGGTAGGCGACTTCCCAAATAAAATAAAACAGTTTTAAAAATGCAATTTCGATAATCCAATGCAATTTGCGCTGACTCTCTCTCCCGGCTTCCGCCTCAGGAGGGGGGCTTGCTAAATCTCTGGCGCGCGAGGAGTTGGCTTCTATTTGAGTGCAGTTGAGGGAGGGAGGGGCGAAGAACTAGAGCGTTGCCCCGGTCTACTTCCCCCAAGATGTCTGCCCCCTTGCCTGTTCCGAGCACCAGCGTCTAATCGGCTGAGCCAAGAAACCAAAGTGAGTAAGGTGGGTAGGCGACTTCCCAAATAAAATAAAACAGTTTTAAAAATGCAATTTCGATAATCAAATGCAATTTGTGCTGACTCTCTCTCCCGGCTTCCGCCTCAGGAGGGGTTCTTGCTAAATCTCTGGCGCGCGAGGAGTTGGCTTCTATTTGAGTGCAGGTGAGGGAGGGAGGGGCGAAGAACTAGAGCGTCACCCCGGTCTACTTCCCCCAAGATGTCTGCCCCCTTGCCTGTTCCGAGCACCAGCGTCTAATCGGCTGAGCCAAAAACCAAAGTGAGTAAGGTGGGTAGGGGACTTCCCAAATAAAATAAAACAGTTTTAAAAATGCAATTTCGATAATCCAATGCAATTCGCGCTGACTCTCTCTCCCGGCTTCCGCCTCAGGAGGGGGGCTTGCTAAATCTCTGGTGCGCGAGGAGTTGGCTTCTATTTGAGTGCAGGTGAGGGAGGGAGGGGCGAAGAACTAGAGCGTTGCCCCGGTTTACTTCCCCCAAGATGTCTGCCCCCTTGCCTGTTCCGAGCACCAGCGTCTCATCGGCTGAGCCGAGAAACCAAAGTGAGTAAGGTGGGTAGGCGACTTCCCAAATAAAATAAAACAGTTTTAAAAATGCAATTTCGATAATCCAATGCAATTTGCGCTGACTCTCTCTCCCGGTTTCCGCCTCAGGAGGGGTGACTGCTAAATCTCTGGCGCGCGAGGAGTTGGCTTCTATTTGAGTGCAGGTGAGGGAGGGAGGGGCAAAGAACTAGAGCGTTGCCCTGGTCTACTTCCCCCAAGATGTCTGCCCCCTTGCTTGTTCCAAGCACCAGCGTCTAATCGGCTGAGCCAAGAAACCAAAGTGAGTAAGGTGGGTAGGCGAATTCCCAAATAAAATAAAACAGTTTTAAAAATGCAATTTCGATAATCAAATGCAATTTGCGCTGACTCTCTCTCCCGGCTTCCGCCTCATGAGGGGTGCTTGCTAAATCTCTGGCGCGAGAGGAGTTGGATTCTATTTGAGTGCAGGTGAGGGAGGGAGGGGCGAAGAACTAGAGCGTTGCCCTGGTCTACTTCCCCCAAAATGTCTGCCCCCTTGCTTGTTCCAAGCACCAGCGTCTAATCGGCTGAGCCAAGAAACCAAAGTGAGTAAGGTGGGTAGGCGAATTCCCAAATAAAATAAAACAGTTTTAAAAATGCAATTTCGATAATCAAATGCAATTTGCGCTGACTCTCTCTCCCGACTTCCGCCTCAGGAGGGGTGCTTGCTAAAGTTGGCAGGACCATTGTTCGCTTAATGTACTAATCCCCAGCTTCTGCAGATAACTGGGTCACCCCATTGCTTTATACTGACCTGTGGTTATACCTGTCAGGCTATAATGAAATACAAATTAATAAAATAAGAGATTATGAAAGCGGTAACTTAGCATTTGTATTCCAAATTTAACAAGCTGATTCCAACCACAAGCTGATTCCAACCACTCTGACTCACCCCAAACCTCATTCTACTACTCTCTCCTATGCACTACCCTATTTCTTCCCCTAATACCTCTCTCAATATATTCTCTACCTTCACTCTCTCACTCATCTCCAAACCCTACACTACTACTATTATGATCCCTAAAATAACTCTTTCTAGACTCTTCAATCCTCTGCCCCTCCTTTCATCATCTCAAACCTCTTTTACTATTCAGATCTCCCAAATTAGCCTCCTAAACCCTTCCCTCTGACTCTTCCCCCCTCTCCCCATCTCATCCGAAACTTCCTCTTGCTGCTATGATCTTTAAATAAATACTTTCTAGACTCTGCCTCTTCTATCCCTACGCTATGGTATACAACGTTTACAACAGAATTTTTACAACGCACTACCATTAGAACGCAGGCATTACCACGCATACCATTACAACGCATTGCGCTGGGGGGCGCTCTAGGATAGGGAATAAGTATAATTTTATATCCAACACCTTCCCTAGTGTTCACGGGGACTGGAGTTGGAATATAAAATTATACTTACCACTATCCAGCACCTCTAAGCGCTATGCGTTGTAACGGTATTCGTTGTAAATACCGCGTTGTAAAGGTATGCGTGGTAACAGTATGCGTTGTCACGTCATACATCCTACGCTATCCTTCTCAATCCAACTAACAGACTCACATGTGCTCCATTCAAATGAATGTATTATTTCTTCATAATAATTCCCCACCAATCCTGATTGGGTTCCGGAGTAGCACTTCACCACTTCATCAGGGGTAGCAAGCGCTATGTAAATGCAAAACCTTATCTCTTCCATACCTCCACTATCCTATTTCAATCCAAATAACAAACTCACATGTCCACCACTCAAATTAATTTCATATCTCCCTATCCTAATTCACCACTAACCCTTTTTGGGTTCCAGAGTAGCGTGCTACTTGCAGAAAAGCCCTGTTAATGCCTCATGAGGAGTAGTATGCTCTATATAAATTCAATTACAATTACATTGTATGCAAAATGTGTGAGCCTAACTGCTGAGGCGAAATAGGAAAGCAACAAATATAATAAATGGTATCAGGTACATGAATGTGAAGACAGCATTAAGATGTCAGCTATTGTGAGTTACATGCAGCAATTTCACATTTCCGGCCGATTGCGATCTTGTAGGAAAGCATTCCTACTGTATTTGTTCAGGAATGCTTTCCGAACAACTCGACCGCAAGCTGCATGAAAGATGGATTAGGATGCAATGCACGTTACACTCCCACTGATTCGTCCGGAGTGCAATCCGTCCGACCTAAACATCCGGAAACAAGTCTGATGCGACCAACTTATTCGAAAACGCTGAAGAATAGCATTCCGGTTATTAATAAGACTCAGTTTACCCTGCGAACAGATGACGTTGATTCCAACGAGGTTTTTGAACCATGTCAGTTGGTGTCACAAATGTCAAGTGGAAATTTAAAATAAAATGTCAAAGCAAGCATTGGCAACGCCAAAAAAAAAACCAATAATAATAATTATTAGCCATACCCACTAATTCACCTATATAAAGGGCCATACAGATGACCATGATCCTTTGCTCCAACTGAACCGCTGAGACGACACAGGATTCCCTGCTCTCTGCCTCATACACTCACACTTCACCCAACACACAACTTGCACAGATTTTTTGTGTGCAAAATAAGTCTATCAAACACACACTATTTTGCTTATTTGCAATCATCCTCACCTTCACACTCACCCTCACATCCATCTTCACACTAACCCCCACCATGGCCCCAAGTAAGCAGCCAGGGTTCACAGAGAAGGAGTTGAAAGTGCTTGTAGATGAAATAGTATGAGTAGAGCCACAGTTATTTGGGAACCTAGTCAAACGGACCCCCCTGTCCCAGAGAAATAGGATGTGGGACAGGATAGTCAACAAGGTGAATGCTCAAGCACTGTATAGCCCACATTTGATGAAATCAGGAACAGGTTCTATGATGTGCGAAGGAGGGTAAAAGCAAAAGAAGACACTCTTCTGCACCACCTGTGCACTTCACTTCCTGGGAGGCGAAGGTGCGTGGCATGCTTCCCCCGGAGGGCGTCTATGGAACACCAGGACCACCAGAGTCTGGTGAGTACCTACTACACATTCCAATAATTTTACCACTTATACATCCACAGACCACACTGTCAAGGATATAGTGATTCAAATAATGATTTTCAAAGTACGAAAATCTAGAGTAAAGGAGCATGTGATGTATATGCCATATTGACAAACAACATACCTGCAATGAAAATGAAATTGTATAACATTACTACCCTGTACATGCCTCTTATAAACTCAGAGCAAGGCTTTGTGCTCCAAACACCATCTCACCAGCATCAGCCATCTTGCTAGCACAGTTTCACTGACTCCTGGGAAAGCTAAGTCACAGGTAGGCTATTTGGAATGGCTGGATAGGTGGGTGCAGGCACAGCCCTGATGAGTGTGTTAGCCACAGCTAACACTACTCCTCCCACATAGCCCAACAAGCCCACTTGGAACTTTGCTTTCCTGACAGTGAGTGGAAATGTATTAGCAAGATAACTGACACTGGAGACTGCAGTGAGGAGCACAAGGCACTGATGGGTGTTGCAGTCAAATCAAACAGCAGGCACCAGTGTCAGACATCTTGAATGTACTCATTGTCCGGACATTACTTTTCCTGATGGCCTGGTTGGACTGCCTGGGAGGAGAACTGTCTGCACAGACTACAACTCCCATCAGGCTCTGTCCTACACACCCTTTCCCACGCAGCTCAAACACCACACCTGAGACCATGCTGTCCCTGATGGCGAGTGGAAATGTACTGGCAAGATAGCTGACACTGGGGACTGGTGTGATGAGCACACGGCCATGATGGGAGTTGAGGTCAACTCAGACACCAGGCACCACTATCAGACATCTTGATAGTATGCTACACATCATTGTCAGGACACCATTCTTCCTGGTGTGCTCTTTGAGCTGTGTGGAAAGGTGTGTGAGGGCCCAGGTCTGATGGGAGTTGCAGAGACAACAAACATTCCTCCTCACACCCATCCCAAATAGTTTATCTGGCCCTATAGCTATCTGACAGTGTATGGAAGTGTACTTGCAAGATGGCTGACACTGCTACATGGTAATGCACTTGAAGCAAAATACCATCATGGTCATGTGCTACAAACACCAGGCCCCAGTGTCAGCCATCTAACCAGTACATTTCCATTCCCTGTTAGGGACTGCATAGTTTACTGTGTGCTGTTTGGGCTGGCTGGGAAGATGTGTGGAGGACAGCGCATGATTGAATTAAAGTCAGTGCAAATACTCCTCCTCCCACCAATCCCAACAAGCCCTCCAAGATCCATGCTTACCTGATAGTGAGTGGAAATGTACTGACAAAATGGCTGACACTGGGGATTGGTGTTCTGGACCAACTGGCCCTGCTGGTAGTTGTGGACAAATAAGCACCAGTCATCAGTGTAGGACCTCTTACCAGTACATTCCCACTCACTGTCATGGAAGCAAAGTTACAGGTAGGCTTTTGGTGCTAGGTGGGAAGGTGTGTGTGTGGGAAAAGGATAAACAAAAGGAGATGATGGACTGAGCGCTGAAACTTTTAAGACACTCACCTCCAGTCACATATCTGGGTTGAATCCATCATCATTCTTTAGCTCACTTGCCACTCCAGTTCATACACAGCTATATGCAAATCATTCTTGACTCTGTGCCTCACAGGAACAGTCAAGCCCGAACTGCCAAGCCAGATCCTCTCCGCACCGGAAACAAGCATCCTGGGACCAGTTTCAGGGTAACAACCCTCATCAGCCAGGCTGGCTTGAATCCATGGAAAAGTGAACAAGGAACCCACATCTGGGCACACCATATCAACTTAGGGCGAACAAAGCAAACACAAGGAGATGATGGACAGAGCACTGAAACGTTTCAGACACTCTCCCCCAGTCACAGATCTGGGTTGAATCTATCATCATTCTTTAGCTCACTTTGCCACCCCTGTTCAGACCCAGCTATAAAAAAATCAGACTTGACCCTATGCCTCATGGTAACAGTCCAGCCCAAATTGCCAAGCCAAGGCGGGTCCTCCCTGGACCAGAAACAAGCATCCTTGGGACCGGTTTCAGGGTAACACACCTCATCAGCCAGGCTAGCTTGAATCCAGTGGCAAAGTGAGCAAGGGACCAAAGTCTGGGGATCCCCAACCAACTTAGGGCGAACAAAGTAAACCTAAGGAGATGATGGATGGAGTGCTGAAACCTTTCAGACACTCACCTTAGTCACGCATCTGGGTTGAATCCATGATAAATCTTTTGCTCACTTCGCCACCCCAGTTCAGACCCAGCTATATACAGATCAGTCTTGACCCTGTGCCTCACAGGAACAGTCCAGCTCGAACTGCAAAGCCAGGTCCTCCCTGGACCGGAAACAAGCATCCTGGGACTGGATTCAGGGTAAAACCCCTCATCAGCCAGGCTAGCTTGATTCCAATGGCAAAGTGAGCAAGGGACCCACGAACAAAGCAAACACAGGGAGAGGATGGACGGAGCTCTGAAACATTTCAGACACTCACCCCCAGTCACAGATCTGGGTTGAAACCATTATCATTCTTTAGCTCACTTTGCCACTACAGTTCAGACCCAGCTATATACAAATCAGTCTTGCCCTGTGTCTCAAAACAACAGTCCAGCCAGAACTGCCAAGCCAGGTCCACCCTGGAATGGATACAAGCATCCTGGGACCAGTTTCAGGGTAACACCCCTCATCAGCCAGGCTAGCTTGAATTCAGTGGCAAAGTGAGCAAGGGACCCACATCTGGGCATACCCTACCAACTTAGGGTGAACAAAGCGAACACAAGGAGATGATGGAGGGAGTGCTGAAACTTTGAGACACTCACTCCCACTCACACATCTGAGTTGAATCCATCATCATTCTTTAGCTCACTTTGCCACCTCAGTTCAGACCCAGCTATATGCAAATCAGTCTTGACCCTGTGCCTCGCGGGAACAGTTGGAGTAAGAGCAAACACTCCTACCCCCACCCAAAAAAACTGTTCATCTGGAACTATGGCTACCTGACATTGAATGGAAGTGCACTAGCAAGATGGCTGACACTGTTGCATGGTGTTTTGTGCAAAGGGCCTTGTTGGGAGTTGCCTTCAAATATAACATCGCGCAGGAGTGTCTGCCTCTTTGCTTGTACACTTCCCCTCACTTGCAGTTAGCCGTCGTCTCAGAGGAGTTAGGTGGGCTGGGTGGGAGGAGGAGTATTTGGAAAGGCTACAACTCACATCAGGCCCTGTTCAACACACACCTTCCCACCCAGCACAAACAGTCCAACACGAACAAAGCTTATCCACAGTCTTTCCAAATTTACTAGCAGGATGCATGCCACTAGTCACTGGTGTCTGGCTTTACCACAACTACCAACAGGGCCTTGTGCTCCAAGCACCAGGCACCAGTGTTAACCCCTCTTTGTCAGTACTCATCCACTCACTCTCATGGAAAGCATAGTTCTAGTGGTGTGAATTTTTCACATTGGAGTGTGTGTGTGTATACAGGGCCTGATGGGATATCCGGTCATTGAAAACACTCCTCCTCCCACACAACCCTACAGGCCCACTATGAAGCCTGCTAACCTGACAGTGAGTGTGAATGTTACAACAAAATGCCTGAGACTGGCGAATGTTTTTTGGAGCACAAGGCCCTGATATTATTTGCTTTCAACTTTAACACCACATAGCAGTGTCAGCTAACTTGCTAGTCCACTCACCCCCACTGTGAGATACACAAAGGCACATAGGAGTTAGCGATGCTGGGTGGGACGAGGAGTAGTTGTAGTCAATAAACTACCACCATGCCTGGGCAAACACACACAATCCCACCCATCCCAAAAAGCCCACCTAAAAATCCACTCTCCTGGGAGTGATTGGAAATGTACTGGCAAGATGGCTGACACTGGGGAGTGGTAAGAGGAGCACAATGCACTGATGGGAGGTGTCTCAAGGCAGACACCTTTCCCCAGTGTCAGACATCTTGCAAGTACATTGCCACTCAATGTTAGGAAAGCATACTTCAAGGTTGGATGGTTGGGCTGGGTGGGAAGGTGTATGTAGGATTGGCCTGATGAGAGTCGGAATAACAGCAAATACTCCTTCACACACATAGCACAACCACTTCATCGGGTGGTATGTCTGCCTCACAGTGAGCATGCGTACTACCAAGACGTCAGATACTGTGGACTAATGTCTGAAACTATCACAACTAACATATTTACCTCTGTGCTACAAACACCAGCCACCAGCGACAAATATCTTGCAAGTACACTTACCAGCGTTGTCTGGACAACACTCTTCTTAGTGGCCTGGGGGGGCTAGGCGGCATTAGGGGTGTAAGTTTCACAATTAGAACACAAGCACTCAAACCACTGTTCATCGAAGTTCTTTGCCACAAAATGGCAGAAAGCAGAGTTTGGGAACTCTTCTGTCTATGGAGTCAATGTACAAATACATAATCTGTGTAGGCATAAAGCTAAGCAGTAACACATTTTGCTACTCACAGCCATTCACATGTGTATAATGAGATGAGAACAAGAAGCACCTCACTCACACCAATCCCAAAAATATCTGGAAAAAAAAATCCTGACTGTGAGTGTGTAGGCAGCCACACCAATGTGACTGCTAAAGATCATGCACTAAGCCCAGTACACAGGGCTAAAAACTACATTGGTGGAGAAAGCGTTTGTCTGTCACTGTGAAAATACAGATGTGGAAAACACCAAAACACCTGTGTCATTCACAAGGTGTCACAAACCAGTCAATGTCTTTGGACATGTAGTGTGAAATAAACACAACATGCCAATTTATGCACATAGTTAGACATGCTCATTAATCCCCATCTTGTCTGAATTACATTGACCCCCCAAAACATAGGCCATCATTATGAA
Organism: Lissotriton vulgaris; assembly: GCF_964263255.1. Lineage (NCBI taxonomy): Eukaryota > Metazoa > Chordata > Amphibia > Caudata > Salamandridae > Lissotriton > Lissotriton vulgaris. The sequence goes on from NW_028244037.1 coordinate 43,474, forward strand.
TGAAGGAGGCCAATCTATGTACACTAACTTATCATTAGGTTTGGTAGCCTATGCAATGGGTATGATTTGAGGGGCTGTGGACATTCACATCAATCATTGTGTCTTTTATGTACCCACAGGGCGAGCTGGGAACACCTCTGGAACCAACTAGGCCAGCCTGTCCCAGGCTCTGGTCGACCAGGAGCTCGCTGGCGTAGTTGTCTCTCAACAATCCTCGGACAAGAGGAACAACTTGGCACATTAGGTTTGGGTCGGCCCACAGCACCAGCAGTGGCGACAGCAGGATCCTCTGCGACCACTCCCACCTAAGCAGACAACACCCAGCTGACCTCTTCCCTGACGGACATAGCAGTGCGTGCCACCACCGACAGCACAGCAATACAGGGCACTCTGGAGATGGCGGACAGCGTCATCCCTGTCAATGAGGAAGGAGGCTCATGGTTGACTATGCCACAAACAACTGGTCCTGCTTGGGTGGGTAGGGGTGGTGGGAGAGGCTGTGGAGACCTGGCCCTGCTGATGAGGCGCAACCAAACCTCTCCAGAATCCTACATGCCTACGAGGGTTGCTAAGGAGATTTTAGCCAGGTTGTTGGGATCCTCAGGACAATTCAATGGCAGCAGGCAGCACAAAATGAACAAGCATTGAAAATGCAATAGGTCTCGCCTTTGATTACGTTAAAATCATTTTCTATGCTAATGGTATTCTATAGCAAAGCAAATGGGTTTAACTTAATAAAATGCGAGACCTATTGCTCTTTTAATGCTTGTTTTGAATAATAATTTTCCGCATGCCCAGCCCCCTCCTCCCTTCCTCCCTTCCTCCCTTCCTGCCATCCTGGTAGATGCCAGCTGCCACTGCTACCGAGTCATGATGACCCTTCTACGATGCTGCAATGGTTAGATAATGTATCCTTCTGTCTCCTAAGAGCGATTAAAAAGGGTGTCATATAGTGCCAAGAGACTTTCACCAGGCTAGTGTGTGCTTTATAGCTGCAGTGAAGCAGTTGGCGTCAAAGCATTTTACACTAGGCTCCATGGCTTACAGAAATTGTGAAGAACCCTAATGAAGTCTGGGAATTGGAGACTGCGAAAAAAGAACATGTGTCTGTGTTCGACTGCAGGACAATTTTTCTTGGGGTACAAATCTTTCCGAGTTGAGCTTATGAACCAATGAAAGCAGGGCAAGAATCTGTTTGCAACAACACTGCTTGCCCTTTGACTGCTTCTTTTTAACACTGAAGTGTTATTCTATACAAAATAAAGGTGGAAAGTATGGAAGGAACAGTTAAAATAGCATGAGTATGTCACTTCATGTAATTTAGGGGTATATTGAGATCTGGGATTTTAGAAGGATGCAATGGCTCTGCTCAGGATACCAACTTTGATTGGTCTTTGAATTGTTATCTTAGTATTGGAGGGTGGGGATGGGGTTGGAGTAGCTCAGCAATAGACACTATCCCAACTTTTAATGGGTCGCACAGCCCCTGTTTTTTGTCATCTGACATAAGTATGTTTATCAGAATCCCTGCCTTGTGCATGCTCCCAACTAAATTAGTGGACTGACCCCCATTTTTGGTCTAGAAACGTGCACACATGACAAATCTCTAGCTACTCAATCTAACAAGAAACATTAGCCAGAATAGTTCTAGTGCATAGAGACCAACAAAACGTCCCCTTTAAACAACCCCACCATAAATATTCAACACAACACTTAACCAGCACTCTGAACTGCCAACTAAGACAGCACAGATATTCCACATGGGCTTGGATTATGCCATGCCAATGTTTTTTTTAGCAATAGTATGCAGCATAGCTGATGCTGTGCACCATGGCAAAAGGGAAAAATGCAGTGACAGTCATGAGAATACAAGGCAAAGGGAGAAGCACATAGGTGAGAGATGCCCACAGACAAGAAAGGAATACAGAGAGTGGGGCAGAAATGTACATGGGCAAGAAAGGGGCACACAGAGAGCTGTGGCAGAGAATCAAAAGGGCAGGTGGTGTTTGAAAAGCACATGGTTAAGAGAAGCACATACATAAGAAAGAGTAACACTAGCACATGAGTGGGAAGAGGAACACATAAGCAAGAGGGAAAAAACACACACAGCAGGTGGCAGAGAAGCATATAGGCGAGAGACGAATACGGAGAGCTGGGTCCAAAAAGCACACAAGATCTGTGAGTGGTTGAGAAACACAGGTGAGAAAGCAACACAAGCACCAATGAGGGAAAAGAGGAACACAGACAAGAGAAAGCAACACAGATAGCAGGATTGGTAGAAATGCACATGGTCGAGAAGAACAGAGTTAAGGGCAGAATATCGCACGGGCGTGAGTGCACATCAAAGCAGACGAGGACAGAGGCAAGTAAGAGTGACAAGTGCGGGTGGGTGGAAAAGCACACAGAGGAGAGAGAAATGTGGAGCATGCAGGGTAGCACAGGGGCGAGAGGGGATTACGGAACACAGAGAAGAAGCACACCATCAAGACAACTGGAAAACACATGCACTCGCATTGAGTGCTTAAACTACAAAAATCCAATAGCTCTAGATTAGTCGCGTCAAAACACCAGAATATTGGGTTGGCACTGTTCTGGGCTTTCAATAATTCCCTGCCGGCACTGACTTATTAAACGTAATCACGTAAATAGAAACAAGGTAGCTAGTATTCTGCGACAACCCACGTAGTCTTCGTGAACCTACAAACACTTTACTCCCTTGTCAGCTTCTGCCATGACAGCTTCTGCCACAACCCCCTTTAGTTCGCAAGACAGTCCTGCTCCCTCACCGTCACCGCTGCCCATGGGCGTCCGCAGAAATTTTTCCAGGGGGGGGCAACATTTTTACTTCATCACCATCCTCCGACATGATTGAGCACAAGTATTAAATAAACAAATAAAAAAATCTAATCAGACAAAGAGCTTAAATAAACAAAGAAACCCATGGAGTGGGAGAAAAATCATGTGAGGCTTCACAGCAGATTACCTGGCAACCACAATGAAACAGAGGAAAAAACAAACAAGCATTGGCATAGCCAATGGGTCTCGCCTTTGGGACCTTATAAGTGTTTAGGCATGCAACACTTGAAGTTGTTGCACCAAGGATATTGTGCTGGATAACTAAACACTTATAAGGTCCCAAAGGGGAGACTTGGCTATGTCAATGCTGTTTTTTTTTAAAAATGACAAGCAGTGCTATATGGCTCCGGCTGCCACTTAGTCCACCACATCCCACGTAGATGCTGCAGCCATCTTTGAATGGTTTTAAAGCCAATTCAAAAGCTGTCACCAATGTATGTTAATCCATATCTCAACTGTGAGACTGATCTCCTGCTTCCTAATTCTATTAAATACAAATGATGTAAAAAGAACATCCCTTTCTGAGCTGCACGGCTCATCCTACCCACGTTTCATGCACAGATTTTAAATACTGATGGTTTGGGCTTCCCGGAATTCAACTGGTTGAGAGGTATACAGGTGTAGAGAGGTAGAGAGAGGTAGACAGAGAGAGGTGTAGAGAGGTAGAGAGACAGGGCTAGAGAGAAGTAGAGAGAGAGGTAGAGAGAGGTAGAGAGGTAGAAAGAGGTAGAGGTAGAGGTAGGGAGAGAGAGAGAGGTAGAGAGAGAGGTAGATGTGTAATGGTAGAGAGAGAGGTATAGAGATAGAGGGAGAGGTAGAGAAAGAGAGAGAAAGAGAAAGAGAGGTAGAGGGAGAGCGGTAGAGAGAGAGGTAGAGGTAGAGAGAGAGTGGGAGAGGTAGAGAGGGTGAGAGAGGTAAAGAGTTAAAGAGGTAGAGAGAGAGGTAGAGAGAGAGAAGAAGAGAGAGACGTAGCCTGGGGTAGAGAGGGGTAGAGTGAGAGGTAGAGAGAGGTAGAGAGAGAGGTAGAGAGAGAGAGGTAGAGGTAGGGAGAGAGGTAGAGGTAGGGAGAGAGAGAGAGGTAGAGAGAGAAAGAGGGAGAGAGAGAGAGAGAGGTAGAGAGAGAGAGAGCAGTAGAGAGAGAGAGAGAGAGGTAGAGAGACGTACAGGTAGAGCAAGAGAGAGAGAGAGAGTGGTAGAGAGAGAGAGAGAGAGGTAGAGTAATAGAGGTAGAGATAGAGGTAGAGGTAGGGAGAGAGGGAGAGAGGTAGAGGTAGAGGTAGAGAGGTAGAGGTAGAGAGAGTGGTTGAGAGAGAGGTAGAGAGGGAGAGAGAGAGGTAGAGATAGAGAGAGAGAGAGATAGAGAGAGAGAGAGGTAGAGAGGGAGAGGAAGAGGGAGAGGAAGAGAGAGAGGTAGAGAGAGAAGTAGAGAGAGAAGTAGAGAGGTAGAGAGAGGGTTAGAGAGAGCGGTAGAGAGAGCGGTAGAGAGAGAGGTAGAGTGAGAGAGGTAGAGTGAGAGAGGTAGAGGTAGGGAGAGAGAGAGAGAAAGGTAGAGAGAGATGTAAAGAGAGAGAGGTAGAGAGAGAGGGGGGTAGAGAGAGAGGTAGGGGTAGAGAGAGAGCAGTAGAGCGAGAGAGAGAGGTAGAGAGAGAGAGAGGTAGTAAGGTAGAGGTCGAGATTGAGAGAGAGAGAGAGAGAGAGTGGTAGAGAGAGCGAGATGGGTAGAGAGAGAGAGGTAGAGGTAGAGAGAGAGAGAGAGGTAGAGAGAGAGAGGTAGAGGGAGTGAGAGGTAGAGAGAGAGAGGTAGGGTAGAGAGAGAGAGGTAGAGGTAGAGAGGGAGAGGTAGAGGTAGAGAGAGGTAGAGGTAGAGAGAGAGAGAGGTAGAGAGAGAGAGGTAGAGAGAGAGGTAGAGAGAGAGGTAGAGGTAAAGAGGTAGTGGTAGAGAGGTAGAGAGAGGTAGTGGTAGAGAGGTAGAGAGAGAGAGAGGTGGAGAGAGAGAGGTAGAGAGAGAGGGAGAGAGGTAGAGAGAGAGGTAGAGAGAGAGAGGTAGAGAGAGAGGTAGAGGTAGAGAGAGAGAGGTAGAGAGAGACAGAGGTAGAGAGAGAGAGAGGTAGAGAGAGAGAGAGATAGCAAGAGGTAGAGAGGTGTAGAGAGGTAGGTAGAGGTAGCAGTAAAGAGAGACATAGAGAGAGAGAGAGGTAGAGAGAGGTAGAGAGAGAGAGGTAGAGAGAGAGGTAGAGAGAGAGGTAGAGGTAGAGAGGTAGTGGCAGAGAGGTAGAGAGAGAGGGGGGGTGGAGAGAGAGAGGTAGAGAGAGAGAGATAGAGAGAGAGAGAGAGATAGAGAGGGAGAGGTAGAGAGAGGTGGAGAGAGAGAGCTAGAGAGGTAGATAGAGAGGTACAGAGGAAGGTAGAGAGAGAGAGGTAGAGAGAGAGAGAGGTAGAGAGAGAGAGGTAGAGAGAGAGGTAGAGGTAGAGAGAGAGGTAGAGAGAGATAGCGAGAGGTAGAGCGGTTTAGAGAGAGGTGTAGAGAGGTAGGTAGAGTTAAAGGTAAAACAAGACATAGAGAGAGAGAGACGTAAAGAGAGAGGTAGAGAGAGAGAGGTTGAGAGGTAGGGAGAGGTAGAGAGAGAGAGGTAGTGGTAGAGATGTAGAGAGAGAGAGGTGGAGAGAGAGAGGTGGAGAGAGAGAGGTGGAGAGAGAGAGGTGGAGAGAGAGGTAGAGAGAGAGAGGTAGAGAGAGAGAGAGAGAGAGAGAGATAGCGAGAGGTAGAGAGGTGTAGAGAGAGTTGTAGAGAGGTAAAGAGAGACATAGAGAGAGAGAGAGAGACGTAGAGAGAGAGGTAGAGAGAGAGAGGTAGGGAGAGGTAGAGAGGTAGAGAGAGAGATAGAGGTAGAGAGGTAGAGAGAGAGAGAGGTGGAGAGAGAGAGAGAGGTGGAGAGAGAGAGGTAGAGAGGTAGATTGGAGATCCTAGCATTTCCAGAGCATTAAAGGCACTACTCATTGTCGCAGGGTTTCCGTTCTCTCACAGAACTGTGCACAGAGATCTAGAACCTGGGTGAGTTAGGGTGACCCACAACTCACCTTTGTTTCAGAAATCCCCTTACCAAGCTAGCTACAGTGTCGCATCAGCAGTATATACTTCCCAATGTCTTAGACAATCCAGAACATGAACTTAGAGTACCTCAGGTATCGTGGAACACATGAACACTCTTTCGTTATATAATCATTCCAAACCGAAACTGGGAGGCAATGAAAACACGTGCAAGTTTGAAATGTTTATTTTTCAATGCAGCATTCTCAAACGCAGTATCTTGTATAATATCAACATACATATTATAAAAATCAGAGTCAGCAGCATAGTCACTAATCCATAGTAAGCAAAAGGTGATAAAATGTTATGATGCAAAATCTATAGAATTCTGTATCACCTATATTTCGCGCACCCTAATTAGCATAATATATTATATCTAAGAAGGTCTCATCTGGGTTCTTAGCAGGGCGGACCCATACCTCTAATTCTCAGTAGGAGGAGATCACATCAACAGCTACCAGCTCTCAGCATGTTCAGCATCAAGTGTGTTGATTCATTCCCTGTAATTGTATCTTAAACTCACGTAGAGCCAAATGTTGGCACAAACATTATTTGTGTTATGACTAACGTGGTGCGAGGATCAGGCCTGCAGCAACCTTGTGTTAGGTTATTCGGAGAGTGTGCAGTTCTCAGTGTGCAGACAGTTGTACCAAGTGTTCCAGGTACGACTGATACCAGTGCAATAACATATTATTCTCAAATAAATCACATCTTTCGTTTAGGTTAAAAGCTGTAATAACAACTAGGTGTCGTGTGCAAACCGAAGCAGAAAGAAAATATGGCGTTTAAACATTTAATAAGCACATGCTAACTTAACACAATATATAGAAACGTAATAACCATATGACACCCCCCCAATGATCCGAGGACGGTCAAAAGACAAAAATATAAGCCAATACTCTATGAGAGGCAAGACATGAAAGCAGAGTTCAATGATATTGAGCCAAGCTAAATGTATGTAAATGTATGTAAAATTCAAAAACACAAAAATAATATGTATGAATGCCTAAAGTGGCCACACAAAATATAAAAAGTCGAACTTGAGGCCTAACTATAATTAACAGGCCTAGAACATATGAAAAAATCGAATGTTCGTATTGAAACTGGCACCATTCAGAATTACTAAAAAGTCACGTGCCATAATGATGGAAGTATTCAGAGTCATTCCTCGTTGAATGAATATGCAAAATAGGTAGCAACAGCTTCCAACATGAAATCACTGCCATCATCCGAAAACAGTTCAGCCATCCAATTAAGCAATGGGAAAGAACATACGTGCTCCTCCAACACCGAATCCTCTAGCAACATCAGAGGACAACTCAGTGGGTTCTCGAGAACGCTCTGTGCCAGAAAGTCATGCGCCGCTGCGAATATGTCCCACTGACCCATTAGTCCATGCATCGCTGCCACAGCCATAACCCTTTCGCCAGAACAGACCAACTCGTGAGCCACTACGGGGTACATCAGCTGATCAAAGTTGACGTCAGGAGAAGTCGGTAAACAGAGACACAAATCAATGGCCCAGTCGAAATCACAGCTCAGGCAATGAAACACAGGCTGGACACAGGTGAAATAGGAAAATCTGAAGGATAATCCAAAAGCCGTGCTTAAGGTCGCAAGCGGCAGGGATCCATAATAATCAAGCATCCGGTTGCGAAACTGCATCAGTAGGGGCTGTGCGTTTCCTTGCGCAGGATGGGCATCCATGTTTTATTAAATAAAATATCACCAGAACGCCTGCAGCCAAAGCCAGCAAAACAGGAAATCCGCCAAACAGGCTAGCGAACATAGAATGAAAGAACGCAGGGATAATACCAAATACTTTTTCAAATGTAGTCACAAGACCACTGCTAACCATTTTAAAAAAATGAGCCAGGCTCGTTGTGGAGGAGGCATTGAAGATTTGATGAACCAGCTCGCAAAAATGAAACGGCAAATCAGTACTTAAAAGTGCTTGTACTTCTGTGCGTGTGTTTGCTATGTGAAGGACATAAGTTTCGCGGGCAGAGCTCAGGGCCACCTGTTTTTGAGACAAAAGGGCTCTTATACGGCCTAAACCATTGAACTCAGCTCTCAAGGTTGGTATTCTTGGCCAAATTAAAACTTCTGAATTCCCATGCGTGGGTGGATACAACACATTCTTGCAGCAAACCACCCTTTCTGACACGGTAACCACATAAGCGATACCAGCCTCTAACCCACAACAAAACTCGTTATTCAAAAGTAAATAACTACCGTTGGACAACAACGTGAACGTGGGAACTATTGCAGGAACTGGTGTCCCTTTCAAAACACAGGCCAAATTAGGTTTGTCCTGATTACAAGAACCATGCAACTGGATGTGTCTGCAAATTAGTGAGCGGTCAGGCGACTGTGTACATTCTTCACCATTCAGATTCACTTCATTTCCCTCCTTAAGGTATCTGTAAGTGTATGGTAAAGACCATGTCTCATGGAGGAAAGAGCTGCCAAATGGTTCATATCGCCCAATGGCTATATATTTCATACAATTTGTAAATTTATACAAAGCAAAAGGTAATGTTATAACACCATGAATAAGCCATGTTGCTGCAGTCACTTCAGCCACCGAAAATGGCAGGGATTCTAATTTTTCAATATGTAACATAGAAAATGTTGCATCTCTCATTGACAACATGCGCTGTTTTTCAGTCAGATTAAATGGGGCAAATAATGATGAGACGTTCATAAAAGTCCATGGCACTCGACCAGACTTCAGAGTCTGTAGTGTCCACGCAAACTGCATCACAGAACTCAATTGATTTTGACCATGATATAACACGGACACTTCATCATGTACAATGTCAACAACAGAAGACACAATATTATTTAACGTGTAAATTCGGGAAGAAAGCGTGTTAATGCTGTTATCAACAACTGCAAGCACTTTCTCTAAATTAGCTTGATCAATAGCTCTCAGGCGTTTAGCAGCCTCAACCTGGGTAACTTTCCAAATTTCATTGTAAATCGCATACAGCCATCGTTTAGATCTACCTTTAGCCGGGCCTTTTATAAAATCGTTCAAATCCACATCATCATTTAATAGAGACAGATGTAGTTTAACTTCAGCTAAAGTGGAGTGTTGTAACCAATTCTGACACAGCTTTCCCACAGAATAAGTCATGACAGTATAGTCTTCTTCAAAACGGGGATCGAGTCTGACTTTTGTGAACCCCTTAGCCAAACCCAAAAAACGGCGTTGGCACGAATCAGCACTTCTATGCCACACCAGCCAACCCTTGGAATCCAAACTGGAAATGTTAAAGGATGAATTGTGTAAAAGAGTTTGCAACTCATGAATGGACAAATCAGTAGAATTACCCCAACCTGTATATTCCTCTAAATCCGGGATAGTCGGTGTATTTAATTTTTTAGAAGTAGCCAATCCAAAGCATGTTGTCTGAAAAATGGATGAATTTAAAAACAACATGTGATTCGGGATGAGACATGCACGGTGCAAAGCCTCTGTGCCTTGTACCTGCCAATCTTTGGTACCCCAAACCGATTTAAGGTCAATTGTTCCTTTCCAAAACTCGTAGCCATCCACAGCCAACCTGTCTAGAAAGGACTTCGAATACAGCAATTTTGTATCGGTAAGTCTAACTTTGGACATGGACTTTTGTGTCATTTTAAAATAAAATGACTCGGGATTAGAGTGATTAAAGTCTGTAAAATAGGTGTATTTTTTCAGAAACGTATTGGAACTGCCCCCAAATGGAGTAGGGCAATGTTCCCATTGTGTATAATTTACAGCAACCCTCCTGGAATTTGTTTTATGTAAAAAATGATTACCATAGTGTTGAAAACAAAACAAATCACCATAATTAATAGAATCTGTGTACAGATACTCAGCATCGAAGGCAGCATAATACTTTAAATCAGAGAATAATGCTTCAACGGCCTGAATATCCCAATCATCAGAACGTATATCTTGTTTAATTACATCTCCCATGTTTACTCTAAGCACATTTGGAACATTAATCACTTCAGTAGGCCCATGTATCTGAAACCTAACCGCATCCCACACAATCCCATCAAGGACAGGCCAAGCAGTAATGTTAACTGTATTTAAGTTTCGTTTCAGTCTGTGCGCAGAATGTGAAGAGGAAAGAGGGGCCAATGTTCCATTAAGGTACCGAATTCCTGTTCTTTCTTTAACGTAGTGACCATCAGTCAGGCGGAAAAAATAAAACACAAAACCAATTGACATAAAAAGATAGAATGAAAATAGGATCAACCAAATGTATGTCCAAGGCGGAATTAAAAAATGTTTTTTAAACAACGTGGCATATCTTGCAATGTTTGTGGGTTTCTTTGAAGTTTCCGAAACAGAGTCAAAGGAGAATCTGGACTGGCCTGCCAATCGGGTCTGTAAATCAGGCATCGATAAATCAGCAGGATAAGTGTAGTTTAGCTCATCAATGTTAGTATCAGGAACAGTATTTAATAAAGGACTGGATATGGCAGGCATCTCGAGGGACACCTCCTGTTCTGCACCAGATGTAATAGCCAGCACAGAGTGCCTCACCATGGAAGGACAGGATACAGCTGGTGTCATGCTATGAAGAATCGGCCACCCTGTGTGTCTTGACATTGTCAATAGAAATAAATCTGTTTTCCTTATGACCTGGAAGTGGTGGTAAAATGACTGTTCTTGTGCCCTTCACTCCAAGAGCTCGAACCGGTGCTCGATATGAGGGACCAAACTCTTTCTTGTTATCGATCTTCTCTCGAACCAGTTCTCCAACTTGGGGTAGCCAGCCAACTACCGGGATCTGCAGCGCATCATCCGATGTGGAGGGCAAATGTTCCTTTGCAAGACTGTCTCTGGTCTTTTGTAGATTCTGTAAAACATTGCAATGTTCATCTACGTCAAAGGCCTTGGCCTGGGCCTTGTAGTCCAGCCCATCAAGGTCAGGTACATACATCTTGATTCCAAAGAGCATTTCGTATGGGGTCCGCCCACCCAGAGACCTTCTAGGGAGATTATTAAGCGCACGCTGCATGCCTATGAGGTGGGCTAACCAGTTACTGCCAGTGCCTATAACTCGAGCTGTCAAAGATTGCTTTAAGTCGCGGTTCATTCGTTCAACTACACTGTTACCCTCGGGTCTGTAGGGACTCGAAAATTTGACTTGGACCCCCATCGAAACCATAGCATCCTTATACGCCTTAGAGGCAAACGCCGGACCCTGATCCGAATGGAAGGTACCACAGGCAAAAATTCCCACAAAGACTCGCAAATCCTTAATGACAGTACGTGAATCAGCGCTCCGATGCGGCCATACCCACACAAAGCGTGTGCATGAATCAACTGCGACTAAGATGTACTTATACGCAGTATCAGAAGAAAATGGACCGCAGTGATCCAAATAAACACATCCAAGTGGTTTATTCGAGATGTACAACTGTGTCTGAGGCGGACGCGCAGCAGTCGAAGGCTTAATCTGCTGGCAAATGTCACATTGAAGAACATATGCACGCGTCTGTTTGTACAGTCCCCGCCACCAGAATCTCTGTTGTAGCTGAGTTACAGTGGCCGAGACGCCCGCATGCGCAGACGCCACACCTTCATGCGCCGCTGTAATCAAAGCAGCTCTGCGATCCGAGTTGGGAACTAGACGTTCGCCAACTTCAGGGATTTTCACATAAGGAACCTTATCGGGACTTAAGTGGTATGTGTATTTAGAAGGGAACCCCGCAGGATATTTACTTCCCTTCTCCGTTGCAGCAATAGCTGCCAAGATGTCATCATCTATTTTGCTTTTGGACCTCGTGACTGCTGCAACTAAGTATTTCGATACCGCTGACTTCGCTGCTTCATCAGCAAGCGAGTTGCCAACAGCGTGGACCCCCACGCGCTGATGACCGAGAGTATGAATCACAAAGACGAGTGGCAACTTCTCTTTAAGTTCCGCCACTCGGACCCAGATCGTTTTATGCTTTATTGTGCTACCTTTGGAGTCACGAAAATCATTCTGAATCCAAAAGAACAAGTTTTCATTGTACGACTGGACACAGTAGTAAGAATCACTTACGATCAAAGTCGTCACACTAGGATATGCGTACTCTAATGCAAGCATCAGAGCACGAAGCTCTGCTAATTGTGCGGTGCAGTCTCCAAGCGTCTTCGTGTGCACGACACTGGACTTGAACTCGTCGTTCACCATGGCACCGACCACAATGGCGCAAGCGGAAACGTAGGCATGTTTTGAGCCATGCGCAACCTGCGCCGAACCATCAGTGTAAATGATGCAATGGAAATCCTCCAACGGCCGCATTGCTAATGGAGCAGGATGAACAAATTCATACTGTAAATACTCCTGTGACCGTAAAGTGGCGTCAAAAATAAACGTGACATCTTGGGACGTCAAGGATGCAGCCCATTGAATCCACCGAGGGTGCAAAGCTTTGGAATTAGGTACACTGGCTTTCGTAACCGCCTCTAAGGCTGGACACGGGGTAACAACCAACATGCGCTTTCCTTGTGACAGGGCACGTTCCTTAAGAATTGCCATCTGCACAGCCGTCAAAACTTTCTCCACAGTGGAAAAACGCAGTTCAGCCGAAGTGTACAAGTGTGACTTGTAAGCAATAGGTACCGTATCTCCTTCATTAAAAGTCAGGTACGTGAAACCCACCGCCCCAGGGATAATTCTTATCACCAGGTTGGTCTGGTTATCACGAGTCTGTAAGTATTCAGAAGCGAGCAAATCAGCCTGCAAAGACCGCAGAATGGCCGAATGCTCAGGCAGCCAGCATGATTTGGAAAAAGATGGTTGTATCAAAGCATACAAAGGCTTGATACGCTGGGCATATTCCGGAATGTGTGTCCTCCCGAAATTCAGAAAGCCCAGAAGAGATTGTAATTTTTTTCAGTGTTGTCGGAGAGCACAATTGTGCGCATTTCTCCAGGAAACGGGGTGCTAAACCCTTCCCTCCATGGTTAAGCTCGTAACCTAGAAACAACACAGTGTACTCTGCAATGTGCGACTTTGCAAAGTTAAACTTGTAACCCATGTCAGCAAAGTTACAAATTATGCTATTTACTCGACACAGATGCTCCCAAAGATCGTCGTCTGTGAGATAAATGTCATCCACATACGAACAAGCAACTGGGTCGAAGCTCTCCAAAAGAGAGACAATGCGTGCGGAAAAAACTCCAGGACTGTTCTTGTAGCCCATTGGGAGTCGTTTAAACATTTTTTGCACACCGGCGCATGTAAAACTGGTCCATTGGGAACTTATACCGTCTAATCTATGGGCATAAAAACCATTGGAAATGTCAAGCGTGGTTTTGAACCGTTTACGCTCAAGACTATTCACTAACGCAGAGCCGTGCGTATTCTGTACTGCACAGTTACGGCAATGCGAGTTCAAATGCCTATAATCCAAAACCAAACGATATGAGCCGTCTGGCTTGTTCACAGTAAAAAGGAGGTTATTCATCGGTGACACACACGTTTCAATTACACCTTGATATTCCAATTGTTCAAGGATAGCTGCGACTGAAGCTTTCGCTTCACGCCGTATGGGATATTGAGGTTGAGGCTGTGGCTGTGACCGTAAAGGAATCTCATGGCTCGGTGACAATTTATCCCAGCCACATTGATTGCGGTACACAGCCGGCGCAAGCGCCAGAGCCCACTCTTCTGCAAAATGCAGCGCCTCCACCCTCGGCACTGTGTGCGCGAAGCTGGGTAGGATTACCTCCTCCCCTTGCGGAGCTGCGAGAACAAAAGGTGGGGGCCAGTCAGCCTCCGAAAGCAAAATGTCATACGTAGACGAGAGATTTTCCCAAAATACCCCTTTTACAGTTCGCTGCATGTCACCTTCAATTAACAGGACAATTTCAAAAAGTCGTTCAGGGGGAGCAACATGCGTATCAGCTGTTTCAATCACAACATAAGAATCAGTCGCTGTCACCTTCAACAGTGGACGGAGGGCCTCTCTCACTATGGTAATCTCTGCTGCGCTGTCTAGCAAGGTCAGAGCCCACGTCAGATTCCGAAGCCGCGTTCTCACTATCTTCGGCATAACGATGCGCGGTCAGGGCAGCGACTTTCTTCGTGGTAAACTGTGGTCTCTTGGGCGTAGAGCCTTCCTGCTAATCACCACTGGCACGCGGGCGGGGCTGACCACGTCCTTGCTGGCCACCCCGGCCCCTGCCGCCCCCTCCACCACCGGTTGACGGAGCCGATGAGTCCTGAAAGGAACGAGGAGAGCGTTGGTCAGAAGCCTGAAACCTCTCAGGCGATTTAATCATCGCGCGGTCGCGCAAATCATAAACACGATCCGACTGCGCAGGCAATGGAGACGCAGGAGCAGAAACCTGTGTTTGTTGTTGTTGTTGCTTACCCTGATTCTGCTTTTTAGGCCAATTTTGCTTTTTGGACTTTTGTTGACCACTAGTTTCCGATGTCTGACCCTGGGGCTGTTTCTTCTCCTTTTCAGGAAAAGATTTAACCCCCTTTGCATTGCGACCCACCATTCTGTAAGCAGTCACAATAATCTTTGCCAACTGTCGGGGTCGGTCAGCCTCGGGAACCAACGCTAATGCGTTAGCAACTTGAAAGTTCACTGCATCCCCCTTGACATTCGCAAGGATCAGATCGCAAACCACATCAAAGGAGCCACACAGGCGCATGCCCAATTCAACAGCCGCCTCCGGTCCGTGTTCGTCTTGAACACGTTTAAGGACCCCACCTAGATTGGTCACAGACGGGGAGCCATAGCACCTCGAATAGACCGCTGCAAAAGTTTTTCCCCAGGTCTCACAGTCAGCAAGGTCAGGAGACAGATCTTTCGGCAAACTTAGTGTAAGAATCCGGTGTTTATCACCCGGACTCGTATTGGGAAACACAGCTTCCAGCTGGCCGAACTTTTCAGCAAGCCAGAACGGAAAATCGTCCTTTTCCTGGGGCTTTTTACCCATCACGGAATTAACCATGACTGGATTGATTTTCAGACCAGCATGTTCTGCTCGAAGCTGTGCGCCTCTAGGGGCCGCGTCCTGAACATTACGGCTAGTGTAATGAACAAGCGCTCTAATCACTCCCACCGCGACTTCATGAAGCCGCCGCAGATCAGCCACGTTACAAGTGGCACGTTGAGGGTGAGGAGTAAATCCAGCCAAAGCAGGCCAAGGAGTGCCCGGAATGGACAAAGGACCTAACCTCGGAGCGGTTAAAGCGTGCGGTAGGGCGCCACCAAACCAAACTCCATGCTGCCAAGCGTCAATAGGAACCTCCAGTGCTCTGTACGGAGCGTACGCAGCCGGTACATCTGAAGCAGTGTATGAGTGGAACACACCAGAATTAGCGTCCACCGGCGGAAATGTCACCCACGAATAAAACAATTCGTACGGGTAAGCATGTTCCGCACTCACCACCAGAACCACAGCCAAGCCTTCCACAGGAACATCATACATCCGCAAATGGTCACGCACCGCAATGCGACTATGCTGCGGGATGTCCACGGCTTGAGCCATGTTAGCACAGGAACGAGAAAAAACAAATTATACTTTGTAGCACAACTGGGTAGTAATTCAAAGAAACCGTTTTAGATAGATTCAAGCTTGAAAAGGACCTATTTCAAAAATAGGTAGGTTTTTCCGACACTGCCGTTTTCCGGAAACGGGAATGTAGGCGTTAAGGTTTGAATGATATACTACTCGAGTGTCATGTTATAAGGCCAACCAACGTATGGGCGCCATGTCGCAGGGTTTCCGTTCTCTCACAGAACTGTGCACAGAGACCCCTTTTTGGAGTTGTGTACAAGCTTCATGATTGACAAAAGGGGTTCTGCATCTTACTCTTACTCCATATTGGACTTTTGGAGGGGCAGTGAAAAGGGCGCTATCTTCAAATTGCAATTTACAAGGACATGTATCAATGGTTTTCAAACCCAATGGCAATCACAAACCATTGATCTGATGCCAACACTGAACTGCAGTTGGTACATGATTCAGAAAAGAAAAGTTGTCTCTGTGGGACAGCTTTCCCTTCGGGAATCATGTCAGACGACAGTGAGTACAGACAGTGGTCCAGATACTGCAATGAACATGAGGGACTGCCCCTTTGGAGCTCAAGGCGTAAACTCTTTAATCCATCTCATATGCAGACCCTTCTGTAATACTAGTGCTTATGGTGCAAAAAACAGGCATATCGTGGGTGGTGCAGACACTTTCACTCTTTTTCAGTTGTCAACAAAATATTTTAATTCATATTTTGGTTTCCAGTGTTAACTGTTTTTTAATATATCCATCATTTTATTTTTGAAATAATGGATATATTAAAAAATGTATAAAAACAGTTAACAATGGAAACCAAAATATGAATTAAAGTATTTTGTTGACAACTGAAAAAGAGTGAAAACTGGTTATTACCATGGAAAAGAAATAGATGAAACTTTAATGTTCGCTGAAAAGTGCACACATCCATCGGAACAGAAGTGTCTGCACCACACAAGATATGGTATACGAAAGGGCGCCTAAAGAGTAGGTACCAGGATGTAGTAGTACCAACAAAAGAAAGGAATATAGCTTGAGTACGAATAAATCACGAGTGCACAGAAGGACTTTCCAATTGATCTCGCAAAAAAACAGGCAGACACACTCATTGCATCTCTGGGCGAATTGTGTAATTCTGTGCCGGCGTTAATGAGGCTTTGATGGTTTTCAACGCCTTTTTGACTCTGCAGCCCTTTCTGCTGGCTGAACCCGGTTTACTGTTTGGGCCTCACGTGGCTCGCTGCAGTATCCAATAACAACTTCGTTATTGATAAATATTTTGAAGGATGAGGCCTGATTTAGATTACCTCTTTACTCGGGAGCAGAATGGATGGTCAGCAAACAAGTGCAATACTGCAAAGGTAGCCACATGTTTATTTTCCCATCGCTCTTTCACTTTAAGTGAAAGGGCAATGGGAAAATAAACACACAGCTGCCTTTGCCAAAGCTGAATGTAGAAAAAAAAGTGCGTACCACCTACTGAGGGAGAGAGTGTCACGTCGCCGGTAAAAGATCAAATCCCGGTGGGCGTGGCCAAAAAGAGGCAAGGCGGCAACAAGGAGGGACTAAGAAGCCTCCTTTACAATCAGAAGCCAGCATTTTGCATTTAAGATGACGCAGGCCAATTAAAAAGATGGGCGGGGCTACAACTCCACCTCCAAGAGTTTTGGTGATACCTAAAAACTGGACATGTTCATGAACAAAATTGATGACATGACTGCGGTACATAGGGACATTGTCACCTGCCGCCGCCAGATTGCTAACAACATGTCCACACCTCCTGTATGCCCAGACATCCAGTGCAACAACATCTGCACAAGCCACAGGGAAGGATGTGGACTCTGGTGGCGAACCCACAGCAGCGCTGCTGGCTGCACCTGGGGGTCCCCCGGAAAAAGATAAAAAGGATTGCCCGAAGAAGAATCCTTGAGAGACCGATTGCTATGCATCACCCCCAGGAAGGGACTAACGGCTCCTGATATCCTCCATTGTGTGCCAAGCGTTCACTTTGTTGACTATCATTGAACTGTTCCACATTGGCTGGAGGGTCAAGTTGGACTTTGGCTCAAATAACTGTGGATTGACGTTTGATCTACAAACACTACCAACTCCTCTCTACACTTTGTTTTTTTATGTTTTGTTGAGCACTCCCCCATCCTATGAAATGTAATCATTATGTCATGAACTAAAATGAAAAACAACAGTTGATGGACAGAATGCAGAAGAATGTCATACATTCACCCCAGTACAGAGATCTGGGCCTAAATCCATTGTTTTTGTTGGTTTTTTTTTGCACTTCACACTACCATAGTTCAGACATGGCCATATGCAAATCAGCCTTGACCCTGTGCCTCATGGGAACAGTCCAGCCCGAACTGCCAAGCCATGTCTTTCCTGGACCGGAATCAAGCATCCTAGGGCGGTTTCTGGCTATCAGCCGTCTTCAGCCAGGATAGCTTGACTCCAGTGGTGTGGAGAGCATGGGACTCATGTCTGAGCATACCCATCCCACTCGGAGTGACAAATGCAAAACAACAGTTGATGGACAGAATGCAGAACAATGTCATACATTCACCCCAGTACAGAGATCTGGGCCTAAATCCATCGTTTTTTTGTTGCACTCCACACCACCCCAGTTTAGATATGGCCATATGCAAATCAGCCTTGACCCTGTGCCTCATGGAAACAGTCCAGCCCGTAACTACCAAGCCATGTCTTTCCTGGACGGGAATTAAGCATCCTAGGACCAGTTTCTGGCTATCAGCCATCTTCAGCCAGGATAGCTTGACTCCAGTGGTGTGGAGAGCATGGGACTCACGCCTGAGCATACCCATCCCACTCAGGGTGACAAATGCAAAACAACAGTTGATGGACAAAATGCAGAACAATATCATACATTCACCCCAGTACAGAGATCTTTTGTTTTTTTGCACTGTTGTTTTTGCATGAACTAAAATGAATCACTTTGCAAAAATACTTGCACATGTCGTGACTTTGAATCCCAAATGTACAGATTGAAATGACGCACAAAATCACAAAGAAGAAAGTGTCAACAACATTGGATAATAAATCACTTCAAAAATGTTAACTACTGGTTTGGGAGTCAATGTAACCTGTCACAGCATGATAGATAGACACAACCAGGTTATCACAAAACCCATAGTACATGGTAATGATTACATTTAAGTCTACTGTCAACAAAGATTTCACCATTTGCAAGCACAAACAACAATTATTGTCAGAAGACCAGATCATGATGGAGTATGTTTTGTTTCAGAATAACTCTTGGATGTGTGAAAACAGGCAAGGCACACTCCAATGTGGAGCACAGGTTTATTCTCCTGACACAACCAGGAATCTTAACCCAAAGTCAACTCACATCACACAGTAACAAAATGCTCACAAGTAAAAAGAAATGACCATCAGTTTAGAAGGTAGTGCCTTCCAGGGATTTCCACAACTGTTCAATGTTGTAGTATGGCACAGCATCATGGCTTGGTGAGGTCACAACTATGAAGTTGGCAAAGAACTCTGGTAAGGTGGAACATAGAACAGAGTTAGAAACTCAGGAATGCTGTTACTTAATGTTGCTAACTGTCTCAGCTAAAGCATACAAATATCAGTGTGAACAAAAACTAGTATTTAGTGTAGCATTGTTCATGTCACCCGGAAAATGTGATTAAGCAATTGTTACAGCAGGATTCTTACCCAGGTTTTTCTCTTACCAATCTTAGGAATCCTTGGTCGACTGGACTGTCTGGTCTTCTAAGTAGTGTGAAGGGAAGAACAACAGATTCATAATAACTTTAGAAACAACCAATTCAATACAACTCAAGAACCACTGACTACCGAATAAAGTTTAGGAGTTTTATTACAAAGCCAAAAATAACTGAACATACATGCACCTCAGTATGAGATTGAGAAAATAAATGGGTACTAATACAAACATAATCCTACGCAAAAGTCTCATGCGACTTAAGATGATGATTAAAGTTATCTCTAAAAGCATTAGACAAATGATGACAGTCCCTGCTTGAAGCTTTGACTGCATTCGTTCAAAGGAAATAAAAGAAAGTTAGGCTGCCCCTACACTAACATGAAAGTGGCAACCATACTTAGCATCCCTCTCAGGCAAGAGAATAAGATGTCAGCAGTGAAGACATCCTAAGACGTACACTCACTTTCCATAGGTAGATAGCCTAAGCAACTGAGCTCATTTCAAGATTCTCCTTCTATTCTCCTGCCCTGCTCCTTATAACTGCACTAAAACTGACTCCAACTGAACCTCCTCCCTCAAGCACTGTCCCTAATACAAAATCCCCAAAATGTTAAACACGCCTCAGACACGCCCCTTCGGCAGGTCTTCAGGCTGTGCTTTTTCACAGAAACTGCATCGTCGTCCAAAAACCCTTGGTGTGCCATTGAGTCCCAGGCACCTTCTCCACCAAAAGTATCTTCTTTGCATTCCAATACCTTCCCACATCTTTCACTCCTACCATCCTAACTCCTAAAACAAAGAGTTATTCTGCCTAACTAAACGTGTGTCCTTGCACCTGTAACAGGAAGCCTGTGAACGAATTAGCCTTGTACACACACATATATCTAAAATGCAAAATTTGACTAAGAAAGGAGCCATCCCAAGGAGAAATACATTTTGAGGCCTACAATTTCTCCGACAAGCTAAGAATCACAGTTAGGCCTCTTATTAATGCTTTCATACAGTTACACATCTTAAATAAATTTCTAGACTACATTATAAACATTAGATTCAAAATCATATTAATGCATTACAATTCACTCACAATAAGCAACCCTACTTGTGCAACTTTTAACATGGTGCACGTTTAAACCTAATGCAACATCTCATATGTGAAGCAATCATTTCTACATTACTTAAGGCACTTTTCATGTTAATACTACAGTAGTTTCCAAACGATATGAACACTCCTAAACATGCTAACATCATTTTGGTTAATTACTACGTTTCTAAAGATCACACATTAGTACAATCCTCTAAATATACTGGTGCTGACTACCCATGATTATGACTCACCCCTACAATTTTCAGAATAACAGGACGCTCTATCAGTTCCCCCCTTTGATGACCTGTGCCATCACCAACCTACACCATCCTTGGGGAAAGAACGGACTTAAACAGAACTTGTTGCCATTCTCCCTTGCTTAAACATTTCCATGTTTCTGATATTTCTATATTGACTGTCCTGCAGCCTCTCCATTCGCCTCTCTTGCTCTCTCAATGACCTCGCCATCCGGTTGGACTTATACCACTTACAAGCCCTCATCATTCCCCACAATCGAATCACACACGCTACAGCTATAACAAAAGGTTTCAACACATAGCCAAGTAATACTTTTCCCAAGCTCGCAAACCAACCTACTACTTTACTAAAACCTTTACCCACTTTCTCCCAAAACACCTTCCTCAGTCAGATCCTCAATCTCATGATGGATCGTAGTGATATTACTTATATATTTCTCCAGATCCTTGCTGTTATCTGGAATATAAGTGCAGCACTCTTGAACCTTCAAAAGCTTACAGACTCCACCCTCTTTTTCGAAAAGGACATCTAAATTAGGCGATTTTGCAAAACCAAGTCCTTATCGACAACATCTCTCCTTCGACCAACACCAGCGACTTAGCTGTATTTATTGACAATTCATCTACAACAGTCGCCAGCCTTCTGATCTTCACGTCATTCAGAATCACTCCCGAACCTAGCATCATTGCTCCAAAGATATCTCCAACTACTGCTGCTGCACTTTCACCTCTTTTTACTCTCACATGCTGTCCCCCTTCGAAGAGCTAATCGTAACAACAGAAGAGTGTGCCTTTTACTTCTATAATAAAGGTAGAGCACAAAGGAAAAGACCAACTAGGTTCTTTATAAAGCCCTCACTTACCAACCTAGTTGGTGACATGCTTCATCTTCGGGGCCCACTAGGAGAGGCCGAGTGCAATCCTGGTGTGCTTCAACGCCAGAATTACTGTGTAGCTGGTAGTTCGTCTTCAGTGAATAGTGAAAGAATACATTTTATTAGAAGACAATCAGACATAGTTAAAAACAAAGTGTGGGACATTAAGGCTGAAAAGATTGTTCAGCGAAGCCTACTAGGAAGTGGTCAACATGTTTCTGCCTATGTGTTGTAATTTAAACAGGCATTCGTCAGGACCGTAAAGTATAAACCTCAGCAGTATGGGCGCGCTAAGGCCCACCCTAACCGGGGTCCGGTACTGAGGGAGTTTTGCAGGCACCAAGTGCGGAAAATATATACAGAATAAATAATGTTACCCTCTCTCTGACAGAATCTAAATAGATTGAAGCCTGGCCTTTTATACCACTATCGGTTTCAGCGACCGTCTACGTGCGAAGAAGTCGTTTGATGCTTGAAACCATTTGAGCAAAAAAAGTGAAAACCAGGTAAAATAAGGAAGTGATAAAGCAATAATTTATTAAAATGAATGCTGGAGGCTCAATTTCCGCTAAGTATAATACCAGAATGAGATGAAATAATAGTGACGGATTCAGAAAGAATCAAACTACTGTGGGCATGGTCAGACCAAAACCTTCCAGCCTTAAAGGGGATGTACACCAGGATATAATGACTAGTGAAATTGTTTGACGACCTTGGACTTTGTCCGGGGCCAACACTACTAAATCATGCGTGTACTAAAGAGATGAGTGTTAGGAGAGAGTATGAGATGGCTTGAAATATAAATATGTATGTATGAGTAAGAAATTTATGTGGTTCTGAATGTACTCTTTGGTCCATACAGTCAAGGCCATCACTATGCCTTCTGAGATTCCACTAGTTAGGGAATCTTCTCTAGGGAGTGTTTCTAGACTGTTTGACACTACATGGCAATATATGGTCAGATATAGGAGTTTTGCTCCAATGTTTATCGAATGCACATAAAATAGGCTAATGTCTCCGTAAATATCAGAAATTATCTATGTTCTCTTTGAGGAAAATGATTGTTGAAATGACAAATTTGAGAAAAATGTGTATCGTTATATGATAGTAAAATGTATATATTTTTCTACTGATTATTTTTCAGAATTTTATTATTGTGTCCGCCCCAGTAAACTGCCCCTTGCCCTGACGAAGGTGCTGCCGCTCTGGCTTGTCACCGAAACGCGCGTCGGCGTATGTCTCCAGAAACACAGCTATGGTCCATTTTACATCAGGACCTATAGTCAAAACCATCTATCTGGAATAACATCTTGACATATTCAGCACAGGAACCATCGCTGTGTTGTAGTTGCAAGGAGTTGAAAAACTGAATGATAGAATGAATGATGTATGATATTCACTTAGTTAGAGTGGGGAGTGAGTGTGAATGATATGGTGTCTATAAAACATTGGCTGTTACTGGGTGGGACAAATTCCCCCTATGTCTATTGTCCTTATATAATTGTCTGTTTTATCTACGGTATATATGCACTATTGACATACTAAAATAATGACAAAATCTTTTTTATCGGTGTGATCAGAAAACAAAAAAATAATAAAAATATATATTTTTCATCATGAATTGTCTAGCCTATTTAATTTGACCATTTAATTGTGATGTTTGGTGTCAAACTCTAGGTTAATCACCCCTTCATGTATATCTTTTGGACCCTCTAACTAGGGCCTATTTACCAAGTGGGTGTTCAGCCTTGAAGGTGATGTGCGACTGTTGCGACCACCCCCCTCCCGAGACCCACAATGTAGTTAGTGACTACATCTCATAATAAACTCTGTTCCTCTCAAACACGTGGGATACCAGATCATATTTAATTTTACATATTTTTATTTTTTCACTCCTATAACCACTGGTTAGGGTGGGCCATGTCTGTGTCTTCTTTAGAGCTGGTAGACTAGTGGAAATGACAACCTTGCCACAGATGGCATGCCACTGTAGGCAAATTCCCTTCATGGCTGTATACTCATCTGATACATTCCCTGAGCCCATGGTGAGTGTAAGGTGAGCAGCATTCTCACAGTCTTCTGACCCTGTTGGCTCCAAGGAGTACACTATATGTGAGTCACGCCATCCTGCTTTTGTTTGGGTGCATCATAATGATGATATGTTTTGTCTGTCCAAGCTTTAATTTCATTTTGACAACCACACATCTGTTGTAGTTTAGCATATGATTTGTGTGCAGGTTGTCATTTGTGCATGAGTGATAATGAAGTCCCTTAGAGCTATACTTGATGCTGTTCTAGATCAGACAGAGCTGAACAAGGAGAGCTCTTTTATCTGTTGTATTACCCAGTGCTACATGTGGTAAGCCGAGTGGACAGTGAGTGCACATAAGTGTCGTGGGTCCGTCAGCTGTGCAGGTGCTGCAGTAGCCAGTGTCACATCCATGCTCTTAGTTGCCAGACAGGAGAGAATGTGGAGTTTAGAATGTAACGCCTAGCTGCAGGTGTGTTTTGCAAGGTTAATGTTGCATGTGCTAAGCTAGCTCAAACAAGGGTAGAGTTGAGAGAGAGTATTGTTTACAAATTTGAAATGGAGTGGAAACTCCTACGGAATGGGGGCTGGAAAAATTTGTAGGTTGACAGAGAGTGTAAGGTATGAGTTTAGTTCATAGGCAGTTCTTGTGTAGGAGAAATGGAGTATCCACATTGTTCCATTGTAAGTAGTTGTACATGCGGGTGTGTGATTCAGACTATGTGACCTTGTGGGACTGGAAAAAATCGTGTGCAGAGTATGGTAGGAATAGGTAGATGTGATAGGGGTATGACAAGCTGGACAAAGTTTGGTTCCGGCAGGAGATGTGAGCTGTAGTCTGTGGCACCTTTTGATAGATGTCTGTAACAGGGTAGTTTCAATGTTTGAGGATAATTGTTAATGTGCATTAGTCAATTGGGGTATGGAGCATGGAAGTCATATGTAGATGTGACAGGGCCACAGTGAGACAATGTTAAACTTATCATATTTTACACAGTGGATAAGTGTATGTACAGGGTATACACCAGTTATGCAATTGAGGGTCCTGAACGGTGAAATATGAGGTGTTGTATAGGTGAGGTATGTTGTTTTTGCATTTATGTATGCACCTGTTTTAGAAATGACAATCTATAGAACTTAAGCAGCGTAGGGTGGGTGTGTGGTGATATGTAAATGACTGAGGACATATCCCTTGAGCAATGTAAGTGTCTTATTGTGAGATGTGGTGATGTGTAAAGTGTGCATGTCAAAGTTAGCTGTGATGCTGCACGTTGTGATATGAGTGCAATCCAAGACATTACTGAGGGTGCAACAGATGATGAGAGTGGTCCATTTGACATAATACGTTTGACATCTGCTTAGGAGGTGATGAGTACAGTACATTGTGTGCATGTCATATTTGTGAGAGGTGTTGTGTGCATAGTGATGAAGAGTGGTTCTGTGCATGTAGGTGTTGATATGAGAAGGGCAGCACCAGTGTGAGATTGTGAGAATGGGGTTTGAAAAGTTTTGAGTACAAGGCGGTAACTTGTGGGGCATAAATACTTTTCCGTCTAGCTACATCAGAGGGGGCTTATGACGTGCTTCTTTGTATCGGAGTTTTGGAAGATGAGCAAGTACTTTGAAGTGGATGTGAGAGGGGTTGTACCTACACAAGTAGAGTTCATCCATGCCATTAGGTAATGCTACTATGTACAAATGTGTGATTAGGTGTATGTAAGTAGTCAAAACAGTTGACAGAGTAAATATGAAGATGTGGAATGTGTTGTGTGCAGCTTGCTGTTTGTCAATGGATGTTCTTGACTGATTATTTTAATGGCCACTTTAAGTACACTGTCATATGCAAGACCTATTGGCATCACAGGACAAGTTGGCTCAACCTAGCTTTGCCTTGTCTCAGTTGTGTGTTGGCATATGTGGCGAGTTACCTTTTGGAAGTAGTTGTACTCGGCTATTGGGGGTATTTGCCCCCAAACCCAGTTTGCATCTACGTCACTGGGGGTATTTGCCTCCAAACCACAGATTTGCTTCTACATGCTAGGGTTATTAGCTCCTCGTCAGGAAGAGCCCAGATGGGGACACGGTAAAACAAATCCTGACATCCCACACAACACAGTAGACGGAAACCAGGAAGTCAGCCATAGGGTTAAAAGTTTCCTCATGCCCTCTCCCCTACAGAATGACAAGGAGTCCGCCTCAGGGGATAGCCAATCCGAGCCAGCCGAGACGGAGAAAAGGAAACTCTCGCGAGATGAGGGTGTGTGTGCGGAAGAGGAAGGAGATGAAGTACAGGAAGACGCCAAGATGCAGGAAGTATCCCAGAGGCCGAGAGAGACCGGGTAATCCAAGAAGGAGACCACAAGTCAGGAGGACACTGGCAGATGACAAGTGGGAGGCGTGGGGTGAAGACTGGTGGACGCCCGCAGGAGACGCGAGTTTGCTGCCGTAACTCAGGAGAGTTACAGCTTTGGAGGTAAGCGGGCAGAATGGGGAGGTCTACCAGGGGAGGGGCAGGTCCATGTTTACTTGACAGGAAAAGCCCTTGGAATAGTCCCGAATATACTTCTGTGAGTTAGAGGAGTTTTGCTAATTTTTGTTCTATTTTTGTTAAACAAACAATCCCCACCTGTATTTCACAATGAGGAGGAGTAAATCATCTAACTTTATGTTCCTTCCCTGTAATTCCTCTTATTCCCTCACTCCCCGTCCTAAATTTACAGCACTATCCAAAACCTTAGCAGTTAAGCACGATCTTCACTGGGAGTGGTGAAGGGTATTACAAAACCGTGGAACCCTAAGGACTGGTAACTTACCGCCACTCTTTCTCTCTCTTTCCGGGCATCCTGGGAAGCAACCATCCTGGGGGAGGAGCTAATGGTGAGAGAAGCGGAACCAACATCCCGTCATCCTGAGAGTCTACCACCTCGTCATATATATATCTCAACTTTAAATAAACAACTTTCACCGTTGAGAAACCTATATGGCCTCCTAGCTTTAATTTCCGCCCATCTCTCCGACACTCCCCAAACCACAAATTGGCTCTACATTGCTGGGAGTATTACCCCCCCCCCCATGCCCTTCTTGGGTCTGATTTGCTGGAAGTATTAGCCCCCTCAAAAAATTGCCTCTACATTGCTGGAAGTATTCCCCCACCCCAAAATTAGCTGTAGTTGCGCCCCTGTATTGTCTTTCACGGAGTAGTTACGTTATTGTGTAGAGGTAGGTGTCTAACTTACTGTCTGCGATGACCGTATCGGTTGGGGTTGTAGTATCGATCGTAGATGTGGAGTATAGGGATGACATGGGTAATGGGATACATGGCTGCACAATCTCGGTCATAGGAATCGTGTTGTGGCGCGACACAGTGCTGAAAACACTCCCCTTCCAGATGCTCTGATGTGTTGGTTGTGGCGACTGATTCGGCGCATAGGAAGTATGCATCGTACATGGGCGTTCAGAATCGGACTGGGAAGTGCCTCCGGACGACTGCATTCTGCGCTTCTGGGGGCTTCTCATTGGGAACATGAAGACCGATTCAGATTGACTGAGTCGTTTGGTAAATAAAGAGTTTTGAGCACCGTGCTGGATCATTTGGTAGAACCTGGTCACAGTAGGAGTCGGTTGGAAGGTCCGACTCCGGACAGCTCTGGGATGGCTTTCCTAATGACATTGTAATCGGGCCCTTAATAGAAAAAATTTAGCTTAGAACTCCCTCAAGGTGAAACCCTTTTAAAAGAATTGCAAGTTCATTTAGTTATAACATTTAAAAAGTGTACTTTTGACTGTCACTAAGTAAATAAAGTTGTAAGATAAAATAGTTGTAAAGAAGATTTTTATAAATAAGTAGTAAATAACTTTTTAAGTAAATACATTGAGCTGCTAGCCTTTTAAAAATGTAATGGTTTTGTGTGTTATTAGGACTGAAAAACAGTAGCTTTGGCAATAAATCAATGAAGCAGTAGTTGAAATGCACTGCATGAAAAGAATGTTGCCACCCCTTGTCTCCTGACACGCCAGGTAAATGTCTAGTTCAGCGTACTTCAGGCTCACCTCAGCCCAAACACTCAACACTGAACAAATAGCATTCAAGGATCTAGCAACCACGGCTCCTGGTTCTTTCAGTACTAGGTGAGCGGTGGCAATGGAAAGAAAAAACACAAGACAATCTTTAATGCAAGTTCCAAGAGTACGTGCTGAGATTTTGAAGCTTGAGATCAAGGTTTTTTTCAGATTTACAGCATTTAAAATGATACCAAAAAGCTTAAAAGTAATGGAAAACTTTAAGGTTAGCCAGGGATGGTATATCAGAGAATTCAAAAGATAGATACATTTTTGTGAGTCCACAGGAGAAAAATACCATTCTCAAAACTGCCATGAATTGTTGGGTTTGTTGATGGAGGTCCTAAAAGTAAGAATCAAGCCCAGTGATTTGCAGAGGGTACGTGTATTGTACCACAGGGGAAGAAGAGTTATTGAAATAGGGTGAAACAAGTGTGTCTTAGCAATAGAGCGAGAGAAGATGAGAAATTGAGTCCATCAAGGGTTAAGTTTAAGAAAGTTGAAAGACTTCCAGGAATGACTGTGAGTTGGGCTGTTTTTTTTATACAGGTGACAACTTTTTGAGCAATCACCTTAAGGAAAGAATATGTGTTATAAGTGAACGGAAATATTCGTAAGGCATTTAGGGCCTGATCACAAGTGACTTGCTAAAATCGGGTACAAGCTGTGCATCCACTAATTTGTGATTAAGCTGGTTTCCCAAGTAAGTGGGTGCACAATTTGTGTGTAATTATGTGTTTGGCACCTGGGAATACACAAATAGTGCATGTCATGCCCTTTTTCTGAGTATGCAAACAGTGCATGTGCTTACTCTAATGGTGAAACAAAAAGCTACAAACATCCACATTTTGATTCCACACTGTAATACCATTTTGGCTGCAAACAGGAGTTTGTGTGCAACCTAAACTAATCAGATGTCAAGGAATGGACACCCTGACGAAAGGATGACTGCGCTTAGTAGTCACAGTACCACCCTGCACAGAATAAAATAATAAAATATGTGAAAGGTGATAAGTGTATCATTTAGAGAGTTATAATTAGGAGAAAACCCCCACAAAGCAGAAATTTCATTACAAGAACGGAGGCTACATTATGCAATGACTTTTAATTGCAGATCCAAGCAGCCACATCACAATACAAAGGTTCCAATAAGAACACTGAGATAAACTAAGACATATAACATAGCAACTATCTGCCTCTTTTAAATGCGGGTCCAAGCAGATAAGTAGCTTACTTCTTCTCTGAGGCTTTTACATAATTTTATCTGTTTATTGATTATGGGTTAATATTTGGGTGTTAATGGTGATGGTGGTACTATCCCCACCTCTACCCTTTCCCCACCCATCCCAATGATCTGCCATTTACGGAGATTTTTTCCCTTCTCCCTTGTTCCTTGTATGCCTGTTTTGCATATGTGATTACTGTTTTTATTTAAAACATTTTTGACCATAGTTGTGCAATATGTCATTACATGCCTTTAGTTTATGCCTTTAACCCCTTCGCTGCGGCGGCAATTGCGCCGCAGCGCTGAGGGGGGGGAAAGGAGGGTCCGAGCAGCGATTACATGCTCGTGACGGAGCCGCTCCGTCACGAGCCGCGGTTGCGCTGTGCTCATGAGGGAGCGGTTCCGTCATGGCCCATCCCGCCCAATAGAACGCGCCACACAGGCGCGAAATCAGCGCCACGCAGGCGCGGCGGCAGGGCCATGACGGAACCGCTCCGTCATGAGCACAGCTCAGCCGACGCTCATGACGGAGCGGCTCCGTCATGAGCATGGGAGGGGTTAATGAGGTTTTTAGTCTAAATGATCGTCTTACCGCTAATGTTGTTACTTGCCTTTAGTCTAAATAATCGTCTTTGCCGCTAATGTCGTTATTTGTATTTAGTTTATGCCCTTAATGAGTTTTTTAGTCTCAGCGCACTACCCTACCTAAACGTTCTCAAGAGCCTGTCCCTCTGCGGACTTCGAGTGGTTCAGGACCCCTTTCCCCCCCCGCTCCCCCGCCCTTCGAGACGTTCCGTACCTCTGCCGGTCCACAGCGCTTTGGGGAAAGTCAACCCCACACTGCGCTTTTCTTCATCAAAGACACGGTCAAGTTTTTTCAAGCGCGCAGGAGCTTTCCTCAGACGCTGACCTCGTAACAGGAGTGAACGCGTAATTAGACGAAGGCCCCCTGGCGGCAGGCACGCTTCGTGCGTGACTTGCCAGGGAACTTTCCTCGGCTGTCGACAGTTGAAAATCAGCTGTTTTCATCGTGTTTTCTGACGGCAATTTTACATTTCATGCAAGTTTAGAGTCCTTTTGATTAACCCTATGATCCTTAAAAAAAAGAAAAGGGGGGATTGTGCTGAGGCGAGGGGCTTCAGAATAGACCCTCTTGGAATATAAAAAAAAAAGAAAGATAAGGAAAAGTGGGTACCCAGATATCTTTTTGGGAGTACTCAGATATCCCTATATATCTACATTAAATTAGGAAAATATTTTTTAAAATGGATAACTTATCTCACTCTGAGTCTGAGCTTAATAATACTCTAATCCCTAATTTGAATAGGGAAGACTTTAGACTCCTGATTCAGAGGGAGATGAAGTCTTATATGTTAGAGACCCTTGGCCAGGTGGCACACTACAAAAGGCCTCTTCCCTCTCAGGAGGACTTGTCTGATGACATGCCTTGTGATGTCTTTCCTGTGAGCGGAAAACGCACCAATAAATCTAACAATATCACTCCTCACGTCCCAGCGAGCACAGGAGGTCCTAGCACCTCTACTGATATGGGTGGTCTTAGCACCTCAAAGCAGTTGGGAGGTCCTCGCACCTCAATCAAGAAGGTTGTCTCTAGCGACACTTTATTTTCGGGTGCCCTTTGCGGCCCAAGTTTCTCGGATTAACGGGGACTCTAATGATGATGATTCTAACAATCCAGACGAGTATATTCTGGACCTAGACGATGAAGATGTTGGCCTATTTGACACGGAGGATGAACTCCCTACTTCCTCGAAAGAGGATGTTCAGACCTCTAAATTTAAAGCACCCCCGTTCCACACAATGGTCTCCCAAGACCATGTCTCAAAATGTATTAAGGAATGGATACGATTTCCCCTTGAAAGGGAGATGAGGAATATATTAAGGGCAGAATGTTCTAGGCCTTCAATTGATGATAAGGCATGTTATACTCCTAATCTCGATCCAGAGCTGATAAAGTTCCTCTTCAGGCTTGGGTGTGACCCTAGGAAAGGTCTAGAAAAATCCTTCTAGGGGTGCCAAGACCGTCTCTTGGATGTACGTTGCCCCCTTACCAGGATACTTGACTCTGCAGAAGAGTGTCATCTTCATGGTACACCCCTCGATACAGATTTGATTAGGGGTTGGAGTCAAAGAGCCCTCATTCTTCTGGGCAACGCCGAAAGGCGCAGACTCATTCTTTACAAGCTCGATCCTAAACTCTCTGATATGGCTGAAAAAGAGCCCTCTTCAAACCCGAAAGGCCTGCTCTTTGGGGAAGAGCTTATAAAATCGCTTGGAAAGTATGTGTCTACTTTCACAGCAGTAAGGCACAACATAACATCAAGAGAGTGTTTATTAATATTCTTTTTGGGAGGGCTGGAAGAAGGGGCCTTTCTTCCGGCCGATTTAACCAGAGGCCCTACCACAGATCACGCACCGGAAGAGGCTATCAACAATATAATTACAACACCCCTTACTATTTTATTTTATTTTATTTTAGTGTTTTATAGAGCGCGAACTTGACCCGTGAGGGTATCAGAGAGCTTTACAGGTTCATAGCGTACTTAAACAAAGTCGGTTATCAGAGGGTTATACAGAGTCAAGGGTCAAAGGTAGGCAGGGGGTCAAAGGGGAGTGTGTAAAGGAGGAAGGCGGCGAAAGCTGAACATAGGAACAATTTTCAGAATAGAAGGTTGTACATTAGGGAGGAGGTTGCAGGAAATGCTTTACTTTAAGGGACTGACAGGAAAGGAATACTATACCACAGTGTACTTTACAGAGTAAAGGATCATACAATAGAGCAGGATATCACAAGGGTAGCGGGTTAGCCAAGGAATTTACCCACGAGGAAGGATTTAGCCTCTTTTTTGAAGTGTGCCAGGGAGTGGATACTTCTGATGTCAGGCGGGAAGGAGATTCTTGGAGCGGTCCCGGTGAAAGCCCGGTTGTAGTTTTTTTTTTCTTAAAACGTGCAGGTCGGAGTAGGAAGGTATTTGCCGATCGTGAGTTTCTGCTCCCTCCGGATATCACAAGTTTCTGTGCTAGATACGCCGGGGAGTTGGAGTGTAAGGCCTTGTGCGTGATGCATGCCATCTTGAAGTGAATCCTCGCCTCTAGGGGAAGGCAGTTCAACGCTTTCAGGTGAGGGGTGATGTGATCGAATTTTCTAGAGCCAGTGAGTAATCTGGCGGCTGCGTTGAGGCAGGCTTTTAAGGGTGCCAGAGTGACCTTGGGTAAACCGGAGAGGGTGGAGCAACCGTATTCCAGCCGAGAGATAACTAACGATTGGACTGCTAGTTTTAGGTCGTGAGCGGCTAGAAAGGGTTTCAGTTTCCATAGATAGCTTAGGTTGAATCTGGCAGATTTGGCCATTGCGTTGATGTGTTTTCTCATGTTTAGGTTGTAATCCAAGGTGATGCCCAGTGATTTGGCAGAGTCCACAATGGTGGGGGAACAGTTTAAGGCTGTGATAGCTTTGGTCCAAGTCTGTATCTCAGAGCTGCTCTTGGGCGGAGAGATTAGGAGGAACTCAGTTTTGTTAGCATTGAGCTTGAGTTGGTTTGAAGTGAGCCATCGGACGGTCAGCTTCAAGGCATCATTCAGGGTGAGGATCTCTGCAAGAGATGAGATTTTTATGTAGATCTGAGTATCATCAGCGTACATATGGAAGGAGATATTTGCATTGCGAAGGATTTCGGCCAGGGGTTCCAAATAGAGATTAAAAAGTGTGGGGACAACGTTGAACCTTGAGGGACTCCCACCGTGACCACAGAGGAGGAGGAGAGTTCACCATTGATTACGAATCTTTGAGATCGGTTTTGGAGGTAGGAGCTAAACCAAGCAAGTACAGTGGCATCTAAACCCATCCTAAGTTTGAGGCGTTCGAGTAGCATCTCGTGGTTGACAGTGTCGAAGGCCGAGGATGGATCAAGGAGGATTAGGAGACAAGTTTTGTTTTGGTCATCGACAATGTGGAGCATGGTGTTTCAGTGCTATGTCCCGGTCTGAAGCCGGATTGGCAGTCATCGAGTAGGTGGAAGTTGCTGATGTGGTGACTTAGTTGTATATGAACACATTTTTCAATCACTTTCGCCAAGAGCGGAATGTTGGAGATTGGTCTAAAGTTATCTGGGGAGGCTGGGTCCAGCGATGGCTTTTTTAGAATGGGGAGGACTTGGCCTGCTTTCAGTGAGATCGGGATTGATCCCTGCCAGAGCGAGGCGTTGATTATTGCTGTCCAGCAAGGAATGATGGATTTGGTAATAGTTGCAAGACAGTTCGAGGGGAGTGGGTCGTTGAAATGGTTGTTCGGGTTTAAGGAGGAAAGGATATTAGCGACAGAGTCTTCGTCGTAGGGTGAGAATTCGGACCAGTGCGCTAAATTCTTGGGTGAGGGCTGTGTCGGTAGCAGTGATGGGGGGGGCAGATGGTCAGTGGTAGGTGGGGGGAGTGAGGCAGCTTTGAGTTCGGTATCTAAGGTTAGGATTTTGTTTGCGAAAAACGAGGAGAAATCTTCAGAGGAGATGAGAGACTTGGGGTTTTCTTTCGCTGTTTTAGACAGTTTGTTTGATTGGAGTTTGATCATCTCAAAGAGTTTCCGAGGCCTGTTCTGGGCATTTCCTAGTTCCGCTCTGAAAAACTCTTTTTTTGAGTTTAGGATGTTTTTGTTGTACGCATTTCTGGCCTGGCGAAGCAGTTTCAGGTGAACTGCCGATGGGTGCTGTCTCCAAATTCTTTCGGCTTGTCAGAGGGATCTTCTCTCGTCGTTGAGGGAACCAGTGAACCAAGGGTTTTTATCTTTGACTCGAGCCCTTTTTAGTTTAAGTGGGGCCAGGTCATCCAAAATGTTTGATATCGAAACAGTGTAGTGATCATTGAGGTCACTGACTGAGGTGATGTGAGGAGGGGGGGAGGTCGGATTTGCAACTGGTCTCAAGTTCAATTAGGTCTAGGTTTTTGGTGTCTCTGACCCAGCGTTTTGGTAGCACTGGTTGAGGAGCCTGTGTTTTGAGGGTGCAGGGTAAGAAAAAAGGCGTTGTCATGGTGGTCTGAACAGTCGCAGGGGTCGGTGGATATGAGTTTGACGGTTTTCTCGTTGGAGATGATCCAGTCAAGGGTAGCCCCTTTCGAGTGGGTGGGGAGTGGGCAAGCTTGGGTCAGGGCTAGATCGGTCATAAGATCTTTAATGGCGTTGACATGAGGATCCTTAAGGTCGTTCCAGTGCAGGTTGAAGTCACCAAGGAATATGTCTTTGATATTGGGGGGGTATTTAGCCATGATTATTTCCATGAGGTAGTCCGTGAATTGACTGTTATTGCCTGGGGGTGGTAAAAAGTGTGCAGGTTGCACAGGTGGGTGGTGCTGCTCCAGACTGAGAGGGCTAGATATTCACAGGAATCAGCGGTATCCGTTAAGAGCTCTGAGACAAGGAGGTTAGAGCGATAGATGCAGGAGATTCTGCTACCTTTTTTGTTAAGTGGTCTGTCTAGTCTGGCTATGTTAAAATTCGGGGGTACTAAGAGGTCGAGGCATGGGGAAGATGCATCTTTAAGCCATAATTCAGTTAGGATGGCTAGGTCGGTGTTATTGTTCAGAATGAGAGCAGCGACATCGGCGGCATGCTTTACTGCCGACCGTCAGTTGATTAAGAGTCCCGTCAGACCAGGGAGGGAGGTGGTAGTAGGAGTCGGGGCAGTCAGGGGTACGGGTGCAAGATTGCTACTGATCGCCCTTCTATTGCAGCGGGGGGCTAGTCTGTGTGGGTCGATAGCGACCGTGCAGATGGGGTGTGCTGCACTCGCGTCTGGTGGGCAGGGAGGGATAATCTTATCTTATCTTATCTTAAGGGGGTTTTGTATAGAGCTCTGTCACCATAAGTTTCCTGGTGCTGTTTGAGTGCTGAGAGGTGGAGGCACGGGGGTCTAGCCAGACTGTGTGAAAAGGCAAGTTTTCAGGAGTTTTCTGAATTTCAAAATAGAGTTGGAAGATTTGAGCGAGAGGGGCAGCGGATTCCAGAGGTTGGGGGCCAAGTGAGCGAATCTGCGGCCGCCGATTTTTTTTTAGCTTGATTTGGGGGGGGGGTAACTAAGAGCTGCTGATGAGAGGACCGTAGGTTACGTACCGGACATTAGGGGGTGACCAGGGATTTAAGAAAGGCTGTCATATGGTTATTAAGTTTCCATAGATTGTGTTAAGTTAGCATGTGCTTATTAAATGTTTAAACGCCATATTTTCTTTCTGCTTCGGTTTGCACACGACACCTAGTTGTTATTACAGCTTTTAACCTAGACGAAAGATGTGATTTATTTGAGAATAATATATTATTGTACTGGTATCAGTTGTGCCTGGAACACTTGGTACAACTGTCTGCACACTGAGAACTGCACACTCTAACACAAGGTTGCAGCAGGCCTGATCCTCGCACTACGTTAGTCATAACACAAATAATGTTTGTGCCAACTTTTGGCTTTACGTGAGTTCAAGATACAGTTACAGGGAATGAGAAAACAGACTTGATGCTCGACATGCTGAGAGCTGGTAGCTGTTGATGTGATCTCCTCCTACTGAGACTTTGAGGTATGGGTCCGCCCAGCTAAGAGCCCAGATGAGACCTTCTTAGATATAAAATAATATGCTAATTAGGGTGCGCGAAATATAGGTGATACAGAATTCTATAGATTTTTGCATCATAATATGTTATCACAGTTTGCTTACTATGGATTAGTGACTATGCTGCTGACTCTGATTTTTATAATATGTATGTTGATATTATACAAGATACTGCGTTTGAGAATGTTGCATTGAAAAAGAAACATTTCAAACTTGCACGTGTTTTCATTGCCTCCCAGTTTTGGTTTGGAATGATAATATAACGAAAGAGTGTTCATGTGTTCCACGATACCTGAGGTATTCTAAGTTCATGTTCTGGATTGTCTAAGACATCGGGAAGTATTCACTACCGATGAGATACTGTAGCTAGCTTGGTAAGGGGATTTCTGAAACATAGGTGAGTTGTGGGTCACCCTGACTCACCCAGGTTCTAGGTCTCTGTGCACAGTTCTGTGAGAGAACGGAAACCCTGCGACATGGCGCCCATACGTTGGTTGGCCTTATAACATGACACTCGAGTAGTATATCATTCAAACCTTAACGCCTACATTCCCGTTTCCGGAAAACGGCAGTGTCGGAAAAAACCTACCTATTTTTGAAATAGGTCCTTTTCAAGCTTGAATCTATCTAAAACGGTTTCTTTGAATTACTACCCAGTTGTGCTACAAAGTATAATTTGTTTTTTCTAGTTCCTGTGCTAACATGGCTCAAGCCGTTGACATCCCGCAGCATAGTCGCATTGCGGTGCGTGACCATTTGCGGATGTATGATGTTCCTGTGGAAGGCTTGGCTGTGGTTCTGGTGGTGAGCGCGGAACATGCTTACCCGTACGAACTGTTTTATTCGTGGGTGACATTTCCAGCGGTGGACGCTAATTCTGGTGTGTTCCACTCATACACTGCTTCAGATGTACCGGCTGCGTACGCTCCGTACAGAGCACTGGAGGTTCCTATTGACGCTTGGCAGCATGGAGTTTGGTTTGGTGGCGCCCTATCGCACGCTTTAACCGCTCCGAGGTTAGGACCTTTGTCCATTCCGGGCACTACTTGGCCTGCTTTGGCTGGATTTACTCCTCATCCTCAACGTGCCACTTGTAACGTGGCTGATCTGCGGCGGCTTCATGAAGTCGCAGTGGGAGTGATTAGAGCGCTTGTTCATTACATTGGCCGTAATATTCAGGATGCGGCCCCTAGAGGCGCACAGCTTCGAGCAGAACATGCTGGTCTGAAAATCAACCCGGTCATGGTTAATTCCGTGATGGGTAAGAAGCCCCAGGAAAAGGACGATTTTCCGTTCTGGCTTGCTGAGAAATTCGGCCAGCTGTAAGCTGTGTTTCCTAATACGAGTCCGGGTGATAAACACCGGATTCTTACACTGAGTTTGCCGAAAGATCTGGCTCCTGACCTTGCTGACTGTGAGACCTGGGGAAAAAACTTTTGCAGCGGTCTATTCGAGGTGCTATGGCTCCCCGTCTGTGACAATCTAGGTGGGGTCCTTAAACGTGTTCAGGACGAACACGGACCGGAGGCGGCTGTTGAATTGGGCATGCGCCTGTGTGGCTCCTTTGAAGTGGTTTGCGGTGTGATCCTTGCGAATGTCAAGGGAGATGCAGTGAACTTTCAAGTTGCTAACGCATTAGCGTTGGTTCCCGAGCCCGACCGACCCCGACAGTTAGCAAAGATTATTGTGAATGCTTACAAAATGGTGGGCCGCAATGCAAAGGGGGTTAAATCTTTTCCTGATAAGGAGAAGAAACAGCCCCAGGGTCAGACATCGGAAACTAGTGGTCAACAAAAGTCCAAGAAACAAAATTGGCCTAAAAAGCAGAATCAGGGTAAGCAACAACAACAACAAATACAGGTTTCTGCTCCTGCGTCTCCATTGCCTGCGCAGTCGGATCGTGTTTATGATTTGCGCGACCGCGCGATGATTAAATCGCCTGAGAGGTTTCAGGCTTCTGACCCACGCTCTCCTCGTTCCTTTCAGGACTCATCGGCTCCGTCAACCGGTGGTGGAGGGGGCGGCAGGGGCCGGGGTGGCCAGCAAGGACGTGGTCAGCCCCGCCCGCGTGCCAGTGGAGATCAGCAGGAAGGCTCTACGCCCAAGAGACCACAGTTTGCCACGAAGAAAGTCGCTGCCCTGACCGCGCATCGTTATGCCCCAGATAGTGAGAACGCGGCTTCGGAATCTGACGTGGGCTCTGACCTTGCTGGACAGCGCAGCAGAGATTACCATAGTGAGAGAGGCCCTCCGTCCACTGTTGAAGGTGACAGCGACTGAAACTTTTGTTGTGATTGAAACAGCAGATACGCATGTTGCTCCCCCTGAACGACTTTTTGAAATTGTCCTGTTAATTGAAGGTGACATGCAGCGAACTGTAAAAGGGGTATTTTGGGAGAATCTCTCGTCTACGTATGACATTTTGCTTTCGGAGGCTGACTGGCCCCCACCTTTTGTTCTCGCAGCTCCGCGAGGGGAGGAGGTAATCCTGCCCAGCTTCGCGCACACTGTGCCGAGGGTGGAAGCGCTGCATTTTGCAGAAGAGTGGGCTCTGGCGCTTGCGCCGGCTGTGTACCGCAATCAATGTGGCTGGGATAAATTGTCACCAAGCCATGAGATTCCTTTACGGTCACAGCCACAGCCTCAACCTCAATATCCCATACGGCGTGAAGCGAAAGCTTCGGTCGCAGCTATCCTTGAACAATTGGAATATCAAGGTGTAATTGAAACGTGTGTGTCACCGATGAATAACCCCCTTTTTACTGTGAACAAGCCGGACGGCTCATATCGTTTGGTTTTGGATTATAGGCATTTGAACTCGCATTGCCGTAACTGTGCAGTACAGAATACGCACGGCTCTGCGTTAGTGAATAGTCTTGAGCGTAAAAGGTTCAAAACCACGCTTGACATTTCCAATGGTTTTTATGCACATAGATTAGACGGTCTAAGTTCCCAATGGACCAGTTTTACGTGCGCCGGAGTGCAAAAAATGTTTAAACGACTCCCAATGGGCTACAAGAACAGTCCTGGAGTTTTTTCCGCACGCATAGTCTCTCTTTTGGAGAGCTTCGACCCAGTTGCTTGTTCGTATGTGGATGACATTTATCTCACAGACGACGATCTTTGGGAGCATCTGTGTCGAGTAAATAGCATAATTTGTAACTTTGCTGACATGGGTTACAAATTTAACTTTGCAAAGTCGCACATTGCAGAGTACACGGTGTTGTTTCTAGGTTACGAGCTTAACCATGAAGGGAAGGGTTTAGCACCCCATTTCCTGGAGAAATGCGCACATTTGTGCTCTCCGACAACACTGAAAAAATTACAATCTCTTCTGGGCTTTCTGAATTTCGGGAGGACTTACATTCCGGAATATGCCCAGCGTATCAAGCCTTTGTATGCTTTGATACAACCAAATTTTTCCAAATCATGCTGGCTGCCTGAGCATTCGGCCATTCTGCAGTCTTTGCAGGCTGATTTGCTCGCTTCTGAATACTTACAGACTCGTGATAACCAGACCAACCTGGTGATAAGAATTATCCCTGGGGCGGTGGGTTTCACGTACCTGACTTTTAATGAAGGAGATACAGTACCTATTGCTTACAAGTCACACTTGTACACTTCGGCTGAATTGCGTTTTTCCACTGTGGAGAAAGTTTTAACGGCTGTGCAGATGGCAATTCTTAAAGAACGTGCCCTGTCACAAGGAAAGCGCATGTTGGTTGTTACCCCGTGTCCTGCCTTAGAGGCGGTTACGAAAGCCAGTGTACCTAATTCCAAAGCTTTGCACCCTCGGTGGATTCAATGGGCTGCGTCCTTGACGTCCCAGGATGTCACGTTTATTTTTGACGCCACTTTACGGTCGCAGGAGTATTTACAGTATGAATTTGTTCATCCTGCTCCATTAGCAATGCGGCCGTTGGAGGATTTCCATTGCATCATTTACACTGATGGTTCGGCGCAGGTTGCGCATGGCTCTAGACATGCCTACGTTTCCGCTTGCGCCATTGTGGTCGGTGCCATGGTGAACGATGAGTTCGAGTCTAGTGTCGTGCACACGCAGACGCTTGGAGACTGCACCGCACAATTAGCAGAGCTTCGGGCTCTGATGCTTGCATTAGAATACGCGGATCCTTGTGTGACGACTTTGATCGTAAGTGATTCTTACTACTGTGTCCAGTCTTACAATGAAAACTTGTTCTTTTGGATTCAGAATGATTTTCATGACTCCAAAGGTAGCACAATAAAACATAAAACGATCTGGGTACGAGTGGCGGAACTTAAAGAGAAGCTGCCACTTGTGTTTGTGATTCATACTCTCGGTCATCAGCGCGTGGGGGTCCACGCTGTTGGCAACTCGCTTGCTGATGAAGCAGCGAAGTCAGCGGTATCAAAATACTTAGTTGCAGCAGTCACGAGGTCCAGAAGCAAAATAGATGATGACATCTTGGCAGCTATAGCTGCAACGGAGAAGGGAGGTAAATATCCTGCGGGATTCCCTTCTAAATACACATACCACTTAAGTCCCGATAAGGTTCCTTATGTGAAAATCCCTGAAGTTGGCGAGCGTTTGCTTCCCAACTCGGATCGCAGAGCTGCTTTGATTACAGCGGCACATGAAGGTGTGGCGTCTGCGCATGCGGGCGTCTCGGCCACTGTAACTCAGCTACAACAGAGATTCTGGTGGCGGGGACTGTACAAACAGACGCGTGAATATGTTCTTCAATGTGACATTTGCCAGGGTGTACAGACAAAATATCGACTCCAAAATATCGACTGGACATAATATCGAGTTTTAAATATAGACTGGACAAAATATCGACTGGACATAATATCGACTACAAAAATATCGTTTTTCAGGTAAGTGAAGTAATATCGACTGTATCAAATATAGATAGCAAAAATATCGAATTTTTAATAATATATAATATTTTATAGTGTATTTTTATGTAATAATATGTGTGAATAGTGTGTATTAATGTTATAAAATATTTTATTAAATGAATTTTGTTTTTATAATAATTGCGTAATGTAATTCTGTAGCGGGTTGTGGGTTTATAGGGGAATAGGGTGGGAAGTAATTTAATAATAATTAATTAATTAATATATGTGTGTTAATATTTTTAATTAATAATTAATTGATAATTAATTAATATTAATTAGTTAATTAATTAATATAATTTTGAACATATTTTGTATTATTAATTAATTGTTAATTAATTATTTGTAATTAGTTAATTACATTAATTGGAGTAAATTTTTAATATATTTAATTTTGTGTTATTTTTAAGTAATTAATTTGGAAAAAATAATATTAATTATTAAAATAATTACAGCTAATGTTCTAATATATTTACTTTATTGTTATTGTTAATTAATAATTAATTGGTAATTAAATAATATTGATAAATTTTGAGTAAAGGAGCATTTTTAGGGTTCAGGGTCAGTTTTTAGTTTTAGGGTAAAGGGGTATTTTTGGGGTTCAGGGTCAGTTTTCAGTTTTTGGGTAAAGGGGCATTTTTAGGGTTCAGGGTCAGTTTTTAGTTCATGGGTAAAGGGGTATTTTTAGGGTTCAGGGTCAGTTTTCAGTTCATGGGTAAAGGGGTATTTTTAGGGTTCAGGGTCAGTTTTCAGTTCACGGGTAAAGGGGTATTTTTAGGGTTCAGGGTCAGTTTTCAGTTTTTGGGTAAAGGGGTATTTTTAGGGTTCAGGGTCAGTTTTGGGTTTTTGGGTAAAGGGGTATTTTTAGGGTTCAGGGTCAGTTTGGGGTTTTTGGGTAAAGGGGTATTTTTAGGGTTCAGGGTCAACTAATAAGATTGTAAAAAATTATTTTTATTATTTTCATTTATTATTTAATTATTATAATTTAATTTAAGTAGTTTTAAGTATATTTTAGTAATTTAAATTTAATATTAATTTAATTTAACACTGTTTTTAATAAAGTCGATATTTTTTACATCTATATTAATGTTAACGATATTTTGTACTCGATATTTTTGTACTTACCTGTTTGTAGATACAAACTCGATATTTTGACTGTCGATATTTTGTCCACGATATTTTGGCAAGTCGATATTTTGTCCGTCGATATTATTTCAGTGATCCATTTGCCAGCAGATTAAACCTTCAACTGCTGCGCGTCTGCCTCAGACACAGTTGTACATCTCGAATAAACCACTTGGATGTGTTTATTTGGATCACTGCGGTCCATTTTCTTCTGATACTGCATATAAGTACATCTTAGTAGCAGTTGATTCATGCACACGCTTTGTGTGGGTATGGCCGCATCGGAGCGCTGATTCACGTACTGTCATTAAGGATTTGCGAGTCTTTGTGGGAATTTTTGCCTGTGGTACCTTCCATTCGGATCAGGGTCCGGCGTTTGCCTCTAAGGCGTATAAGGATGCTATGGTTTCGATGGGGGTCCAAGTCAAATTTTCGAGTCCCTACAGACCAGAGGGTAATAGTGTAGTAGAACGAATGAACCGCGACTTAAAGCAATCTTTGACAGCTCGAGTTATAGGCACTGGCAGTAACTGGTTAGCCCACCTCATAGGCGTGCAGCGTGCGCTTAATAATCTCCCTAGAAGGTCTCTGGGTGGGCGGACCCCATACGAAATGCTCTTTGGTATCAAGATGTATGTACCTGACCTTGATGGGCCGGACTACAAGGCCCAGGCCGGGGCCTTTGACGTAGATGAACATTGCAATGTTTTACAGAATCTACAAAAGACCAGAGACAGTCTTGCAAAGGAACATTTGCCCTCCACATCGGATGATGCGTTGCAGATCCCGGTAGTTGGCTGGCTACCCCAAGTTGGAGAACTGGTTCGAGAGAAGATCGATAACAAGAAAGAGTTTGGTCCCTCATATCGAGCACCAGTTCGAGTCCTTGGAGTGAAGGGCACAAGAACAGTCATTTTACCACCACTTCCAGGTCGCAAGGAAAACAGATTTATTTCTATTGACAATGTCAAGACACACAGGGTGGCCGATTCTTCATAGCATGACACCGGCTGTATCCTGTCCTTCCATGGTGAGGCACTCTGTGCTGGCTATTACATCTGGTGCAGAACAGGAGGTGTCCCTTGAGATACCTGCCATATCCAGTCCTTTATTAAATACTATTCCTGATACTAACATTGATGAGCTAAACTACACTTATCCTGCTGATTTATCGATGCCTGATTTACAGACCCATTTGGCAGGCCAGTCCAGATTCTCTTTTGACTCTGTTTCGGAAACTTCAAAGAAACCCACAAACATTGCAAGATATGCCACGTTG
Source organism: Lissotriton vulgaris (assembly GCF_964263255.1). NCBI lineage: Eukaryota > Metazoa > Chordata > Amphibia > Caudata > Salamandridae > Lissotriton > Lissotriton vulgaris. The sequence continues at coordinate 86,088 of NW_028244037.1, forward strand.
TTTAAAAAACATTTTTTAATTCCGCCTTGGACATACATTTGGTTGATCCTATTTTCATTCTATCTTTTTATGTCAATTGGTTTTGTGTTTTATTTTTTCCGCCTGATTGATGGTCACTACGTTAAAGAAAGAACAGGAATTCGGTACCTTAATGGAACATTGGCCCCTCTTTCCTCTTCACATTCTGCGCACAGACTGAAACGAAAATTAAATACAGTTAACATTACTGCTTGGCCTGTCCTTGATGGGATTGTGTGGGATGCGGTTAGGTTTCAGATACATGGGCCTACTGAAGTGATTAATGTTCCAAATGTGCTTAGAGTAAACATGGGAGATGTGATTAAACAAAATGTACGTTCTGATGATTGGGATATTCAGGCCGTAGAAGCATTATTCTCGGATTTGAAGTATTATGCTGCCTTCGATGCTGAGGATCTGTATACAGATTCTATTAATTATGGTGATTTGTTTTGTTTTCAACACTATGGTAATCATTTTTTACATAAGACAAATTCCAGGAGGGTTGCTGTAAATTATACACAATGGGAACATTGCCCTGCTCCATTCAGTGGCAGTTCCAATACATTTCTGAAAAAATATACATACTTTACAGACTTTGATCAGTCTAATCCCGAGTCATTTTATTTTAAAATGACACAAAAGCCCATTTCCAAAGTTAGACTTACCGATACAAAATTGCTGTATTCGAAGTCCTTTTTAGACAGGTTGGCTGTAGATGGCTACGAGTTCTGGAAAGGAACAATTGACCTTAAATCGGGTTGGGGTACCAAAGATTGGCAGGTACAAGGCACTGAGGCTTTGCACCGTGCATGTCTCATCCCGAATCACATGTTGTTTTTAAATTCGACCATTTTCCAGACAACGTGCTTTGGATTGGCTACTTCTAAAAAATTAAATACACCGACCATCCCAGATTTAAATGAATATACAGGTTGGGGTAATTTCACTGGTTCCTCCATTCAAGAGTTGCAAACTCTTTTACACAATTCGTCCTTTAACATTTCCAGTTTGGATTCCAAGGGTTGGCTGGTATGGCAAAAGAGTGCTGATTCTTGCCAGCGCCGTTTTATGGGTTTGGCTGAGGGGTTCACAAAACTCAGGCCCGATCCACGTTTTGAAGAAGACTATACTGTCACAACTTATTCTGTGGGGAAGCTGTGTCAAAATTGGTTACAGCATTCCACTTTAGCTGCAGTTAAACTACATCTGTCTCAATTACATGACAATGTGGATTTGAACGATTTTATAAAAGGCCCGGCTAAAGGTAGATCTAAACGATGGCTGTATGCGATTTACAATGAAATTTGGAAAGTTAACCAGGTTGAGGCTGATAAACGCCTAAGGGCTATTGATCAAGCTAATTTAGAAAAAGTGCTTGCAGTGGTTGATAACAGCATTAACACGCTTTCTTCCCGAATTTACACGTTGAATAATATTGTGTCTTCTGTTGTCGACATTGTACATGATGAAGTGTCCGTGTTATATCATGGTCAAAATCAATTGCGTTCTGTGATGCAGTTTGCGTGGACACTACAGACTCTTAAGTCTGGTCGAGTGCCATGGACTTTTTTGAACGTATCATCATTATTTGCCCCGTTTAATTTGACTGAAAAACAGCGCATGTTGTCAATGAGAGATGCAACATTTTCTATGTTACATATTGAAAAATTAGAATCCCTGCCATTTTCGGTGGCTGAAGTGACTGCAGCAACATGGCTTATTCATGGTGTTATAACATTACCTTTTGCTTTGTATAAATTTACAAATTGTATGAAATATATAGCCATTGGGCGATATGAACCATTAGGCAGCGCTTTCCTCCATGAGACATGGTCCTTACCATACACTTACAGATGCCTTAAGGAGGGGAATAAAGTGAATCTGAATGGTGAAGAATGTACACAGTCGCCTGACCGCTCACTTATTTGCAGACACATCCAGTTGCATGGTTCTTGTAATCAGGACAAACCTAATTTGGCCTGTGTTTTGAAAGGGACACCAGTTCCTGCAATAGTTCCCACGTTCACGTTGTTGTCCAACGGTAGTTATTTACTTTTGAATAACGAGTTTTGTTGTGGGTTAGAGGCTGGTATCGCATATGTGGTTACCGTGTCTGAAAGGGTCGTTTGCTGCAAGAATGTGTTGTATCCACCCACGCATGGGAATTCAGAAGTTTTAATTTGGCCAAGAATACCAACCTTGAGAGCTGAATTCAATGGTTTAGGCCGTATAAGAGCCCTTTTGTCTCAAAAACAGGTGGCCCTGAGCTCTGCCCGTGAAACTTATGTCCTTCACATAGCAAACACACGCACAGAAGTACAAGCGCTTTTAAGTACTGGTTTGCCGTTTCATTTTTGCGAGCTGGTTCATCAAATCTTCAATGCCTCCTCCACATCCAGCCTCGCTCATTTTTTTAAGATGGTTAGTAGTGGTCTCGTGACTACATTTGAAAAAGTATTTGGTATTATCCCTGCGTTCTTTCATTCTATATTCGCTAGTCTGTTTGGCGGATTTCCTGTTTTGCTGGCTTTGGCTGCAGGCGTTCTGGTGATATTTTATTTTATAAAACATGGATGCCCATCCTGCGCAAGGAAACGCACAGCCCCTACTGATGCAGTTTCGCAACCGGATGCTTGATTATTATGGATCCCTGCCGCTTGCGACCTTAAGCACGGCTTTTGGATTATCCTTCAGATTTTCCTATTTCACTTGTGTCCAGCCTGTGTTTCATTGCCTGAGCTGTGATTTCGACTGGGCCATTGATTTGTGTCTCTGTTTACCGACTTCTCCTGACGTCAACTTTGATCAGCTGATGTCCCCCGTAGTGGCTCATGAGTTGGTCTGTTCTGGCGAAAGGGTTATGGCTGTGGCAGCGATGCATGGACTAATGGGTCAGTGGGACATATTCGCAGCGGCGCATGACTTTCTGGCACAGAGCGTTCTCGAGAACCCACTGAGTTGTCCTCTGATGTTGCTAGAGGATTCGGTGTTGGAAGAGCACGTATGTTCTTTCCCATTGCTTAATTGGATGGCTGAACTGTTTTCGGATGATGACAGTGATTTCATGTTGGAGGCTGTTGCTACCTATTTTGCATATTCATTCAACAAGGAATGACTCTGAATACTTCCATCATTATGGCACGTGACTTTTTAGTAATTCTGAATGGTGCCAATTTCAATGCGAACATTCGGATTTTTTCATATGTTCTAGGCCTATTAATTATAGTTATGCCTCAAGTTCGACTTTTTATATTTTATGTGGCCACTATAGGCATTCATACATATTTTTTGTATTTTTAAATTTTACATACATTTAGCTTGGCTCAATATCATTGAACTCTGCTTTCAGGTCTTGCCTCTCATAGAGTATTGGCTTTTATATTTATGTTTTGACCGTCCTCGGATCATTGGGGGGGTGTCATATGGTTATTAAGTTTCCATAGATTGTGTTAAGTTAGCATGTGCTTATTAAATGTTTAAACGCCATATTTTCTTTCTGCTTCGGTTTGCACACGACACCTAGTTGTTATTACAGCTTTTAACCTAGACGAAAGATGTGATTTATTTGAGAATAATATATTATTGTACTGGTATCAGTTGTGCCTGGAACACTTGGTACAACTGTCTGCACACTGAGAACTGCACACTCTAACACAAGGTTGCAGCAGGCCTGATCCTCGCACTACGTTAGTCATAACACAAATAATGTTTGTGCCAACTTTTGGCTTTACGTGAGTTCAAGATACAGTTACAGGGAATGAGAAAACAGACTTGATGCTGGACATGCTGAGAGCTGGTAGCTGTTGATGTGATCTCCTCCTACTGAGACTTTGAGGTATGGGTCCGCCCAGCTAAGAGCCCAGATGAGACCTTCTTAGATATAAAATAATATGCTAATTAGGGTGCGCGAAATATAGGTGATACAGAATTCTATAGATTTTTGCATCATAATATGTTATCACAGTTTGCTTACTATGGATTAGTGACTATGCTGCTGACTCTGATTTTTATAATATGTATGTTGATATTATACAAGATACTGCGTTTGAGAATGTTGCATTGAAAAATAAACATTTCAAACTTGCACGTGTTTTCATTGCCTCCCAGTTTTGGTTTGGAATGATAATATAACGAAAGAGTGTTCATGTGTTCCACGATACCTGAGGTATTCTAAGTTCATGTTCTGGATTGTCTAAGACATCGGGAAGTATTCACTACCGATGAGATACTGTAGCTAGCTTGGTAAGGGGATTTCTGAAACATAGGTGAGTTGTGGGTCACCCTGACTCACCCAGGTTCTAGGTCTCTGTGCACAGTTCTGTGAGAGAACGGAAACCCTGCGACAAGGCGGGAGAAGTCCCAGAGACAGCTTGGAATGCCAGGCAACCGAACTTAAATGCAGCCCTCTGTTCAACCGGCAGCCAATGGAGTTTGCGAAGTAATGGCTTCGCAGACTGCCACTTTGGGGTTTTGTAGTCTAGTCTAGCCGCCTGGTTCTGTACAATTTGGAGCCTGTAAAGAAGGGATTTGGGTAGGCCATGGTACAGAGAGTTTGAAAAATCCAGGCGGGAAAGTACCAGGGCAATCAGGACTTGTATCAGAGCCTCTGGTGTAAGGAGGTGGGAGACTTTCCTGATTTTTCTGAGCTGGAACATGCATGATGACACGACAGCACCCACCTGAGGCTTGAGAGAAAGCTCCGTGTCAATAATGACCCCAAGACTCTTTGCTGACTTGCAGGCGGGGAGCCAAGCTCAACCGGCCAAAACTGTGGACCCCAGTAGGTGGGGCTGTTGCTCGGGAGAATTAGCTCTGTTTTCCCAGGGTTCAGCTTGAGCTGGTTAAGATTCATCCATTGTTGGATGTGTAGCATAACCGCTTGACAGTCGGAGGCTGCATTTGGAGTGTTGAGAGGGAAGATGATTTGCAGATCGTCTGCATAGTTGAAGACGGTGATGTCCCACCTCTTCAGGGAATGAATAAGTGGTTGGAGGTAAAGATTAAAGAGCAGAGGGGACAGGGATGATCCCTGAGGCACTCCGCAAATGGATAGTACCTTGGTAGCAGTGAAAGGGCCTAAGCAGACCGCCTGGGTTCTGCCCGACAGGGTAGATTTGAGCCAGGCAGATGCCAGCCTGCTCGACACAGTGGAGAAGGATGTTATGGTCCATCGTGTCGAACGCCGCCGGCAGATATAGTAGGACGAGCGCCTCAGGTGCCCCTTTATCGGCATTACCCCTTAGAGCATCCATAACTGCCAGGATCACAGCCTCGGTGGAGTGGGCTGGTCTGAAGCCGGCTTGGTTAGGTTCGAGGTAGTTGGAGCACTCGATAAATTGAGAGAGGCAGCTGGTGACGTGTGCCTCCAAAAGTTTGGATAGATAGGGCAAAAGGGAAATAGGCCGATAGTTGGCAAGGTCCTCCCTATCGATGACCAGACAAGTCAACGCCGTCTCGTCATCGTGCTTCAACACCCTGCGCATGCTCCGCAAGATCTTCAGATGGATCCCCACTGAAACCAGGAAGACGATTACCTAAGCACTCGTCACCAGCCGACTGGACTACGGGAACACCCTCTACGCTGGGAACACAGCCAAACTTCAAAAAAGACTCCAACGCATCCAGAACGCCTCCGCATGACTCATCCTGGACATCCCTCGACACAGCCACATCACCGGACACCTGAGAGACCTGCACTGGCTCCCCGTCAGAAAAAGAATCACGTTCAGACTCCTCACCCACGCACACAAGGCTCTCCATGACCTGGGCCCCAAGTACCTCAACGACCGCATGACCTTCTACACGCCCACCCGCCAGCTACGATCGACCAGCCACGCTCTCGCCACCGTACCACGCATCTGCAGAGCCACCACCGGAGGAAGATCCTTCTCCTACCTGGCAGCCAAGACTTGGAACTCCCTCACCACCCACCTTCGGCGAACCCAAGACCATCTCTCCTTCAGGAAGCAGCTCAAGACCTGGCTGTTTACAGCAGCCCCCCCAGCGCCTTAAGACCCTCCCGGGTGAGTAGCGCGCTATACAAATGCCGTGATTGATTGATTGATTGATTGGGTCGGCACCGGGTTTTTTTTAGCAGTGGCACCAGAACAGCCTCCTTAAAGGAATTGGGCACCGTGCCCGTCTCAAGGGAGGTGTTTAACAGAGGCAGAATGCAGTCTGGCAGAGCCAGGCAGATGTCGTGAAACACAGAGGGGGGACAGCAGTCGTTGGGCAAGCCCAATTTGACTCGAGCAGCGAGTTTGGCTAAAATGTTAGAGTCAAGGGTAGGAAAGCATGATAGTGAGAGTGGGTTTCCAGAAGAAGAAGCTGATATGGCAGCAGAGGGAACAGGGGGAATAGTATTCTTAATCTTGGTGATCTTATTGATGAAGAAACTATTTAGGGCATTGCAGGACTCTTAAGTGGGGGTCTGAGAGGGGAGGGTTCTGGCGTCGGTCGTGAGCTCACTCATAACTGTGAAGATCTCCTTGGACTTATTAGGGGCAGTGAGGATCCTTTCAGAAATATGTGAGGATTTTGCTGCTATGATTGCACTTTTGTATTTTTTTTGTGCAGTAACGTATAACTCTCTGTTGGTGGGCGAGTAGTTATGTCTCCACCTACGTTCCATCTGGTGCAGTTCAAGTTGCTGAGTTTTCAGGGCGGTATTAAACCACCTGTGTGATTTGCTGTGCCTGGAGCGAGGAAATCTGGAGAGGGGGGCGAAGTGGTCGCTGGCCTTGGTGATCCAGCTGGAGAAATCCTCCTCCAGTGTGTGGACAGTCGCGGCACTGCGCGGCAGGGGGCGAGTATCAGCCAGGAACGAAAGAAAACCTTGAGAGTCAAGGGCGCTCCATTTGCGGACGGCCCCACCTGTCAAAGGAGGAACCTTTACACGACCCCTGACAGTGATCACGGTGTCGATCACATGATGGTCCGACCAGATACAGGGAGTGATCACGGGACAGGAGAGCGTAAGGTTGTAAGTCTAAATATGATCTAGAATGTGGCCCCTGATACGGGTGGGAGAAGTGATGATTTGGGTCAAGTTAAGGCTAGAGAGAACTTCAAACAGCTCAACCGCATGAGGGCCAGCGTCACAGTCGTTGTACCAGTAGTTGAAGTCGCCAAGGACAGCGACTCGGGCAGATGAGGTGATCAGGTTGGCTAGCTGTTCGCTGAAGGCGACTGAGGTAATCTAAATTTTATGGTCAAGTTATGTTCCCTAGCGCGTACCCCACCGACTCCATGTACGAGGTTAAAGTGCATGTAACTTCCCTCCTGTGCCAGCTATGAAGACGCAAATACATTTGCGTCCAACGTTAACATGTCCTCTTTCAGATCCACCATGAATGGGTCGAATGGTCCGTTCCTAAGTATGCTATGCCAACGTCTTTTTGTAGTGTACTCCTACGTTTTCCAGCCCTGGCTGAAGTAGGCCCTGAATCTCTGCCACCGAGCCTCTTTTCTGGCTTCTGACTCCGAGAAATCTCTGCCCAGGCAGCCCCTGTACTCGTGAACTCTGACTTACTTTCAGCGCGGCCCCTCGCGCTCGGCTCAGCCTGCTGCCTGCCAAGATTGACTATAACCTTCGAGTTATCTGTTTTCCTCCCCGAAAATACATTCCTGCCTGCTAGCTCCAGTAAACATCCTTCCTCAGCTACAGGGCCAAAGGGCCGACCTGTCTCTATGCAACTAATTCAAGTAATTCATAGCTTCTGTTGCCATGCTTCCATGGAAGGCCCCATGCCCCCACGCCTCTCATGCAGACACCCAGGCACTTATACACGCATCCACAGCAAGTATAGAATAGCTTCTGCTCTAGAGACCTTTCTGCCCAGATAGCTTAGTTCCTAAACATCAGATATCAGATATGATAGAAGCACAAGTTGATCTGACATGCCAGACTTCTGTCTCTTTCCGTCAGTGTAAATGTCAAGTCCCCTGCACCCCTCCAATTACACGTCATGCAGCTGCGCGCGCATCCAAGCTTCCGATTTCTGCTGACATTGCCACATTTTCTGTTAGTGCCACCCCTTTGTGACACCTATCAGTGACGTTTCCAGAACACACCTCTAGTTCACGCCTCTTGATTACGCACATGTACTACGTGTATATTGTTATCTTGTCTTCTCTCAGCTGTTACGCCTTCTATACTATTTTCAATGGTGTACAATAAGTATATAAGCTATGTACTGTTAATAAAATGTTAGCGCGCTCTATCCCTTCTGACACCCTGTGTGGTGGTCAGAACATGATATCTTGGCCATGACCATTCCTTTTTAAGGAATAAAACCCTTAGAACTCTAACACCACGGACTCTGTCTTTTTTCACCCGATCTGAGTTATTATTGATTAAGTACCTACCTGCATAGAAATTAAGAGAGTAAATTATTTATTTACATCATTTTGGCGCCCGAATAGGGACCCCTCCCCCACCTCACGCGCCGGTTGGCGCATTGCAAGCTCTGTCCCCTGCCATCAGTTAGATGGAACATACGCGTACCGGCAGGATTTCCTGCATCTCCCTCTGACCCACGGAGGTGACGAAGACTGCGATCAGTGCCCAGACGAGGCGGTGAGGAGTGCGGAGGATCCCGACCAGAGCCTAGCCGAAAGAAGCAAGGTCCGAGGTGTCAAGAGGCCCACCAGGTTTTCCGAAGTTTTCCGAAGTTTTCCGAAGTTTTCCGAAGTATCGAGTCGAGTCCAGTCGAGTTTTCCGAGGCCTTCTGTTTCCGTGCTTCCCGGTGAGTACCGTTGCTGGGTCGTATCTAGACGGGTTTGGGTACACAAGTCCGGTCTGCACTGTTTTTAGGCAGTGTATCTGTACTGTTTAGCAGTATATCTAGTATTCCGAATCTCTGAATTTTTGCACTGTTATACCAGTGTATCTGTATTGTTGAGCAGTACATCCAGTATAGTGGGGTAGTCATCTATGTTTTAAATGTTTTTGTGATTAATGTCGTGGTATGAATGTGATTGTTTTCCTGTGAATAATTGTGTTTTCTGGTATAACTAGTTACATTCAGAATTAAGTATCAAGGATCGAACATTTCAGTATCAAGTAGGCACAATGCCGTTTTTCAACAAGTTAAAGCAGATAGGAACTAGGAAAGGGATGTTAGAGGAAGAAATTCCGATCCCCCCTAGGGACACTCCAGGTAATTTCATGTATAACAAACATGGCATAGACGCCATATTGTATCTAGAGTTATGGACCGATTATACAAAGCACCTAGAGGAAAGATACCGATGGCCAGTTAACGGAACATGGGATGCCGAGTGCATCATAAAGGTAGAAGAAGCATTACGGAAAAAGAAAGCCAGACAATCTCAGAAAGACGCCATAGAATTTTGGCGTAAGGAATCACATAAACGTGCTGAAAGAGCACTTCGTAGAGAAGACAGACTTAAAGAATCAGAAAAGGCCCAAGAAAACGAATTGGTTATTGAAGGAATTCGAGTAAAATCAGAACAAATAGATCGCATCCGAAATAGCCAAGTGAACAACATGTATCTTTTGGCCGAGGGTACATCTGACGCCATTTCAGAAATACCGAAAAATTTGCCGTCACCATTAGTTCCAACTAAAGTAATGCACAAGACCACTAAAGACATATTCCTAAATTCATACTTAGAAGATGTAGCACCAGCTTACACCAATCTGCCTGTCCGTGCCCTGCCTACCGACAGGGACGGGGGCGGCACCCCGCCCCCAGATCATGCCTCGCCAGTTCCACAACAGACTTCTCCCGTTCCGCCAGCCCCGCCGCTTCCCGTACTCAAAACTGACCTACCGAAACCACGTTTGCCTGATCCACCTAAACGACAAATTCAAGTTCAGATACAGACTCCACAGGGAGGTAATGCACAAGCTTCCGCTTCAGGAGGTGCGACCGCGGGTCCTCAGACCCCGCCACCGACTCACAGATTCAATCTCAGAGGTATGCAGAGTCCTCTCACGTACAGGTCTCCCCACTCCTCTAATTCATCCCGCCATGACACATTAAAAGAAAACATGTCAGTTTGCAGATATGATCCAGTATCCGGAAAAGACGATTTAATGATATTGGCATCATTACGGTTAAGATCTGCTACTGATAACTTGTTATGCTATGTAGGAATGAAGGAGCGTCTAGACAGAATATATGAGTTTGTTCAGACAGGGAAAGACCCTGACAGTATTAAGGATGCCATGGAGAAACAGAAAGTTGACATGCAAGCGCTGATACTACGATTTTTCATAAATTGTCTAATAAGAGAACGAGACAGGCCCGGAACAGATCAGAGTGAATTAGATGCATTGAACAAGTGGGGTCAAAATATAGCTGAAGGAAAACATGACAGACAGAATTGCATAGCCTCTATGTACAAGAAGATTAGGAAAGCAGTGATAGCAGTACACGAGAAAGGGAACGAAAAGGCTTCCTCCGAGGAGGAAGAAGAACAGGAAGAATCCGAAAGAAATGTAGGCACCATAGCATATGTAGGTAAGGGAACTTACCTTAGGAAGGGTATCCGTCCAGAGAGCAAGAGAGTTTTCTTCTCTGCCTTGACAAATCCGAATTCTGCTGAGCATCAGTTCCAGGAAACTGATAAAAGGCTTCGAGATCGAGTCGGGTACCATGTACTCAATTCTATGGATGAACAAGAACTAGCCCGATCAGCTGTATCATGGGCCGAAAATACAGACATATATAAGGATGACACAGTAGCACAGACATTTCTGAACCTCTCCCCCGACGAACAGAAGTTAGCAGGTGTATACATGATTCAGCACCTTCTTATCAAATACAGAAAGCACTATTCTGATCCAGGTCCCTTACATGAAACACTAGAAGCACTACTTATGGATAGATGGAGAGGTTTAAGCACCAAACTAATTCAAATAATTCTAGAACAGCGACATAGATATGATACCTTTGTAAGCTCTGAATATGTTCCCGCCCCACCTCCAGAAAGGAAAATGTACCACATGCAATGCGGGGGTAGTATAGAAAGTCAGAACCCCTTACGAGAAGTGCACCCTGTTATGGGTGAGGATAAAACCTTGAAACGCGTGTATGTACACACGCCTCTGACTAAATTGGAACTGTTAGAAATGAAGAAACTAGTACCATGCCATTATAAAGACCCTGCAGGTTTTCATAGAGAGCTTAAAGACATGTTACTAATGGGGGATTACACGTATGATGATATCATGAAAATGTTGAAGGTATTATTGCCTACGGGTATATTCGAGAAACTGAAGGAAAAGGAATGGGAGGTGGGAGACACAAAGATTGCCTGGGCAGAAATAGAGGACGAAGAAAAGAAACGGGTCCCAGGGTTAGGCCTTGGGGACAAAACTAAAGCATTACCAGGCTTGATAGTACAGGTCCTGCCCAGATTATTGACAACTAGAAAAGAGGATTGGGATGCAATCTCGTCCTGTAAACAGAAACATGATGAAGATACTAGTGACTTCTATTCAAGATTCGAGAAATGTTTTATTATCAATAGTGGCCTCCAGCCAAGTAGCGAGTCGTACCCGCATCTTTTTGTATCAAAGTTAGTCGAGAATTCCTTACCATTAGTTAAAAACCGTGTATACAAGGTTGAGAGTACATGGCAAGCAAATACGCCATCACAAATGTTACAAATGTTACAATATCATCAGAACAGAATCAGAGAAGAACAAGATCAGGAACAAAAACGCATGAAAGACACAAAGATGAAAATGTTGGTAGCTCAGACGGTCCCATCCGACGGTCACAGAAAGGGTACGACCCAGACAAGTCACACTGCAGCTCCCGTTAAAGGGACATGCAATTATTGCAAGCAGCCAGGTCACTACGTACACGAATGCCCCGTTCTGAAACATAACATAGCGACAGGTAAAACTAAGGAAAGACCGCATCCGCCTAGACAGGACCATGGCCAGCATCCGTCTTCACAGAATACACAGAGTACACAGCCTATGCATGCTTCCTCGACTCCAGCACAGACCGTAGCAGTACCACAGCCACAGCCCATTGCCGCAACTCAGCAAGTTTCACAGCAGATGTACCAGTATGCCCAGTCCGCTTACCCCGAATATTCCCGATATACATGAAACAGCCTAGAGAGGGAAGGTGGCTTGCCTCTTATTGAGATTCCTGTAGATCAAGAAGGTCCTTATGTACACAGTCAAGTATTGGGAAAAGACAGAAAGTTTTTAATTGACACAGGGGCAAGTCGCACTACAATCAGTCATGATGAAGTTCCAGGGGCACCCCTCTCAGGCTCACAAAATGTTTCCCTTGGTTTTTCAGGACAACCTATTGTAAATGAAGTATCCGAACCAGTCCCCCTGGCTGTGGGTCCATTATCGCGTGTTACAGACTTGTTACTTACTAAATCATATCCAGAAAATCTGTTAGGAATTAAAACATTGAAGGCTCTAGGAGCTATAATATGCTGTTCCCCGGAGGGAGTTAGACTCTTTCTGCGGGATTTCAAGGGTCATTATGTTCTGCGTGAATTTGATGTCAGATTGAAAAATGTACCAGATTACTTGTGGGCAAAAGGCCCAACTGATGTAGGCTGTATGCACATTACACCATACCGCGTTACACTCAAGGCAGGTGTTGTATTACCCAGAATCAGACAATACAAGTTACCACCCGATGCTGTAGTGGCTTTACTGAAAATCATTGAAGAGCTCATTGCCCAAGGAGTGGTCGTCGAGACCGACTCCAATATCTGTAATTCACCCATCATTCCGATTCTTAAACGTACTGATCCCAATGCACCGCCAGTATATCGGCTGGTGATTGATCTTCGAGAATTGAATAAATGCATTATTCCACAGTATCCTGTGGTCCCCGATATCTCCTCTCTATTGACTGCTATTGATTCAGAAGCAACGTTCTTTACTGTAATTGATCTCAAGAACGCCTTCTTCAGCGTGCCTATTGATCCAGAGAGCCAATATCTCTTCGGATTCAGTTTAAATGGACGCAGCTTCAAATTTTCACGCGCACCTCAAGGATTCACAGAAAGCCCCAGCATCTATAGTCAAGCACTGAAAAGACAACTGGATTGTATTCAAATGCCAGTTAACACCGCTTTACTGCAATACGTCGATGATCTGCTGATCACCGCACGAAGTGAGCCCGAATGTGTAAAAGCATCACTGACAGTTTTACACTTTCTGGCCGACAAGGGACACAAGGTGTCTCCTTCGAAGCTACAATTCTGTGTTCAGCAAGTTGTGTACTTGGGTCACTTGCTGTCCAAAGTGGGGAGACAGCTCACTCCCGATCGCATTCAGTTAATTGCAAATATGCCACAACCCCAGACACAAAAGGAAGTGCGGGCCTTCATAGGCCTCACCTCGTACTGCAGACAATGGATTCCCCAGTATGCATTTCTAGCCAAGCCACTCATCCAGTTAACGACACAGGAGGCAGCGACTTCGACTGCCCTCCCTTGGACTCAGGAACATACACAAGCTTTTGAAGACTTAAAGAAAGCATTATGCCAAGCACCAGTTTTAGCAACACCATGTTACAGCAAACCGTTTACACTTTTTGTTACAGAACGTGATGGTACAGCGTTGTCTGTCCTCACTCAAGATCAAGCAGGTTCACATAAGCCTTGCGCTTATTTTTCTAGTACATTGGATTCAGTAGCCCAGGCACTCCCTGCGTGCTTAAAGTCAGTAGCAGCAACAGCGTTAGCAATAAGACAAAGTGACTCAATTGTTCTAGGTCATCAGTTGACTGTTCAAGTTCCACATTCTGTAGAGGTTTTGTTAAACAGAACCCAGACTCAACACTTAACTATAGCACGACTGACAGGTTATGAATTAACACTATTTCAGCCACACATAGAAATCAGACGCTGTGGCATCCTGAACCCAGCAACACTGTTACCCACAAGTATGACAGACTCAGCCCCGCATGATTGTATAGAAATCATTAATGCAGTAACAAAGCCTAGACGAGATTTAACAGATGTTCCACTGACAAATCCAGACCTGACACTTTATGTGGACGGTTCATGCATGAGAACAAGTACAGGAGAATTAGTGGCCGCATATGCCGTGACCACTGAAACTGAAGTTAAAGAAACACATCGTATTGACACACTGTCTGCTCAAGCAGCAGAGCTCATCGCTCTGACCCGAGCTTGTATTCTAGCCAAGAACAGAAATGTTAACATATACACTGATTCCCGTTATGCCTTCGGAGTTGTACACGACTTCGGAGTCCTCTGGCAAGAACGAGGTTTCCTGACCTCTCATGGGACCAAGATTCAACACGGCCCCCTCATTCAAGCACTGTTAGAAGCAATACATTTGCCCTCGGGCATATCAGTCATGAAGTGTAAAGCACATACTAAGGTTACAGATTCTGTTTCCCAGGGTAACGACCTGGCAGATCAGACAGCTAAACATACAGCACTGACTCACACCCAGATTACTGATGTGACAAAGACAATAGTACCGACAAAGTGTATGGCAGTTAGAGATCCCGCCCTAGACGTAATTGAAATTCAGACACATGCTACTCCAGATGAAATAAAGAAATGGACTGAACTAGGAGGGATTCAGACAGACCAAGGTTGGATAACGAAGGAAAAATCTATATGGTTTCTCCCTGACTCAATGGTTCAAGTCATGATAAACACAGCACATAGCCCGGCACATCTAGGAGAGAAAGCGATGTTAGACAGTTTGCAAAATCTCTGGCACAACAAACACTTACGAGCAGCAGCAAAACAGAAAGTGCGTACTTGCATGATCTGTTGTCAGTTCAATCCAGGTAAAAGCGTCCCTGTAGAGCAAGGTGGATTTCATCCTCCCGATCACCCTTTTGAAGTCCTCCAGATGGATTATATCCAGATGAACAGTTGTCGAGGTTTTAAATATGTTCTCGTAGTTGTCTGTGCTCTGTCCCGTTGGACCGAAGCATACCCAGTTCCAGACTACACTGCTCCGACCACTGCCAAGCAGCTGGTTCGTGAATTCTTCCCACGGTACGGTTTGCCCCGTGTCGTGTATTCAGATAACGGACAGCCATTCTCGTCCGAGTTGATGAAACAGGTTTCCCTTTTGCTAGGATATCAGTGGAGGTTCCACTGTGTCCGACATCCCGAAGCAGCAGGCCTTGTAGAAAGGCATAATCAGACACTAAAAATCCGCCTTGCAAAGATCTGTCAGGAAAAGGGGGTCGACTGGATAGTCGCCCTGCCCGTGGCACTATTCTACATGAGAATGGTCGCCCATTCAAGATCAGGGCTATCCCCGTACGAAGTGGTCTTTGGCAGACCACCGAATATGTGGGGGACGCCCATTCCGAAGAAAATCACTGATGTTGATTGCAATATGTTGACAGATTACCTTGCCTCCTTGATGTCTGCACTCCAATCATGTCGTTCACAGGTTGCCGCAGCCTTCCCTGACAACACTGATGTAAAGCCGCATGAGGTCCGTCCTGGGGATCTGGTACTCGTCCGGAATTTCGACCGGAAAAGTCCGCTGGAGCCCCGCTGGAAGTCCCCGAAGACCGTCCTCCTTACCACCAGGACCGCCGTGAAGATAGAGGGGAGAAAGGGGTGGGTCCACACGAGTCACATCAAACTTTGCAATGAACTAAAAAACGGACTAAAACAGGACTCTGACTCGTCCACCCCCACCAAAGACTGTGTTGAAAGAAAAGACTTTACAGTGTCTGAACGAGAAAAGACTCCCCAAGAACAATATCGTATGAAACTCCGATCTAGCAAGTCAGACAGTTTAATTGTTTAAGTCCTCCCCTAGGTGAATCGGTTAAATAGTTTCTGACATGTATCCCCTAGATCGAGATAGAGAGAGAGAGAGACAAGTCAAAAGAAATACATACTGTAAATCACTGCGTAGTCACTGTATAGTGACGTTGTTAATAATGTTTTTTCTAAGTATTCTAATTATTATTGCCAGCATTCTGCTACCTATATATTGGCCTATTTTCAGGCGTGAACAATCTGTTTACAATGTCTCTGCTGAACACACTTTTAGTGAACTTCCTGCACACGAACTCTCTTACAGACTTGCGCTGCGTAACAACACATTCATTAGTATGTTACACCACTCCCATCAGACAAATAATGCTACCGACTGCTGGATATGTGGCCGACTCCCTCCCTACCAGAATTACAAGGGAGCTCTGCCCCTCTTTCCGTACCCGTTCACTCACAATGGCTCCTGTGGGGCATGGTTTAAAATAATTAATTCCTTAGATCCTGATATTGCTGTTTTCGATGGAGGCTGGGTTTGGGGAAACTTGAACTCAGTTCTGTTAGATGTCTGTTACCCTGACAAGGAGGGACTCCCCACTCGAATAGGAACTGATCTAGAAAATGAAGTATATGGATTAGGTAACTACACAATTAGTCTCATGATCCTTACTGTTGAATCCGAAGCCGCTCCAGTTCTGCCCCATATGTTAGTATTACCAGTCACAGGTGAATTATGTGTTAGCAAGAAAGGTTCAGTACACGTAGGTCATAGTAAATGCACTACTGTGGTCGAATTCAGTGATCATGGTAAATCGTCTTTAAAAGCTATCAGTCACTCTTATTTTGTTTGTGGTCATACCGCATACATACGTTTGCCACCAGATTGGGATGGTACCTGTTATATTGCATTCCTTCTGCCACCTGTTTTTCTAGCTCCCCCAGATTACCATAGAAATACGAATCTAGTACCGAATAGACCCAAAAGAGATATTCCACTTGTCGGCTACACAGAAACGGCATGGGAACAGTACACTGATTTCAATAAAGGATTCTTTTTCTTTCTAGGACCTGTCCAAAACAGTAAATTAATACGTAGATTAACTAGAACACTTGAAGCAGTAGTACATGAAACTGCCTCTGCCTTAGGTAACTTAACAGAGGAGCAATCTGCTATGCGGGTTGTTGTCCTTCAAAATCGTCTTGTTATTGACGTCATCTTGGCAGATAGAGGTGGAGCCTGTAAGGTCATCGGGTCAAGTTGCTGCGTTTTCATCCCACAAAATGCACCATCTGTCTATCAAGCTATTACCCGTCTGCATAAAATTGCGAATCAGATACATCAGAATCCAGGCACCTGGACTTGGTCCGGTTGGTTCTGGACAACGTTAACAGCTTGGGGATGGAAGATCTTATCATTCCTAGGCATTGGCCTTGTTATAGTATTCAGCTGCTGCCTGTGCCTACAGTGTGGGCCAGCGATATGTGGACTGTGTGCCACATCGTGCATTGAACATTCCAGTTTTCTCTCAAATAGTCAAAAGAAGAAAGATGAACATATAATGTTACAAGAACAGACTGATCGATTCATGAGGATCGATATATCATGAAGGGTCCGTAGGGAACAAGGAGGGAATGAGGTAATCTAAATTTTATGGTCAAGTTATGTTCCCTAGCGCGTACCCCACCGACTCCATGTACGAGGTTAAAGTGCATGTAACTTCCCTCCTGTGCCAGCTATGAAGACGCAAATACATTTGCGTCCAACGTTAACATGTCCTCTTTCAGACCCACCATGAATGGGTCGAATGGTCCGTTCCTAAGTATGCTATGCCAACGTCTTTTTGTAGTGTACTCCTACGTTTTCCAGCCCTGGCTGAAGTAGGCCCTGAATCTCTGCCACCGAGCCTCTTTTCTGGCTTCTGACTCCGAGAAATCTCTGCCCAGGCAGCCCCTGTACTCGTGAACTCTGACTTACTTTCAGCGCGGCCCCTCGCGCTCGGCTCAGCCTGCTGCCTGCCAAGATTGACTATAACCTTCGAGTTATCTGTTTTCCTCCCCGAAAATACATTCCTGCCTGCTAGCTCCAGTAAACATCCTTCCTCAGCTACAGGGCCAAAGGGCCGACCTGTCTCTATGCAACTAATTCAAGTAATTCATAGCTCCTGTTGCCATGCTTCCATGGAAGGCCCCATGCCCCCACGCCTCTCATGCAGACACCCAGGCACTTATACACGCATCCACAGCAAGTATAGAATAGCTTCTGCTCTAGAGACCTTTCTGCCCAGATAGCTTAGTTCCTAAACATCAGATATCAGATATGATAGAAGCACAAGTTGATCTGACATGCCAGACTTCTGTCTCTTTCCGTCAGTGTAAATGTCAAGTCCCCTGCACCCCTCCAATTACACGTCATGCAGCTGCGCGCGCATCCAAGCTTCCGATTTCTGCTGACATTGCCACATTTTCTGTTAGTGCCACCCCTTTGTGACACCTATCAGTGACGTTTCCAGAACACACCTCTAGTTCACGCCTCTTGATTACGCACATGTACTACGTGTATATTGTTATCTTGTCTTCTCTCAGCTGTTACGCCTTCTATACTATTTTCAATGGTGTACAATAAGTATATAAGCTATGTACTGTTAATAAAATGTTAGCGCGCTCTATCCCTTCTGACACCCTGTGTGGTGGTCAGAACATGATATCTTGGCCATGACCATTCCTTTTTAAGGAATAAAACCCTTAGAACTCTAACACCACGGACTCTGTCTTTTTTCACCCGATCTGAGTTATTATTGATTAAGTACCTACCTGCATAGAAATTAAGAGAGTAAATTATTTATTTACATCACGACAGGAAACAGAGGCATAGGGTGGGGGAGGGGGCGATAGAGAACAATAAGGGTAAGAGCTCCCTCTCCAGTTTCCAGGCTGATGATGAAGTTGTCCACATCAGCGAGGATAAAGGAAGACGTGGAAATGAATTTAAACTTCTTTCGTATGACAGCTGCCACCTCTGATGGGTACCTATCACACGTTTGTTGGGTTTAGTGTGTAGAGCAATTGGCTTAGGCACCGTAAAGTTGTGTACTTACTGTGTTCTTCTTTTCTACACCACAGAGCGGGGCCTCATTCTCCCGAGCGGTTGCCGGGTGAGGTGAGGTTTTCACCCACACAAGGCTGGGTGAGTATCACCTAGAGGAAATGCCTCTGGGTGATTAAGCTATTATGCTTTTATATATGCAGAATACAATATATTCTTGCAGGTGTTGTTCTAGACAATGTTCTATATTCAGTTGGCTATGTAATTGTGATTCAGTGTTGTTATACAAAAAATTTTTTTGTTTGTTGATAGGAAGAAGAGTATCTTCTCCCACCAGTGGACGCCAAAATTCTTGGTAGATATATATTTGTCTAACAGTAACGTCATTGTTATCCCTTCCCAACGGATTACTTGGGTTTGGTTGCAGTAGCTATTTTTCATCATAAGGTCCTGAAGAAAGCCGGGGTAATTCCCCTTAGGCTGAAACATGTCGACCGTACTGCACAGCGCCATGGAGTAGTAGTCCTCCACCAGGCGTGTTTTTAATTTTTTGACACACAGACTTCTGTATGCACACCTAGTCAGAGCCTGCGTAGTTAATTTTATCTTTCACCATTTCCTGAGCACTGCACTTCACTAGTCCACTCCTTTGGCAAACACTATGGCTAAGATTACTGACATCCATTTTCACACTAACACTTATTGGTTGGTTGTGATATGGTATGATCAGAAAGTCCCACGTGACGCATATTCCACCATAAAGGGTGGTCTGATGGGATTTTTTCTAGCCTGTTTGTTTCCAATAACTACTAATGGCACCAATACACATGCGCATCCAACTGTTCCGTAGTCACTGGTATAGTCATACACCCCCTCTAGACCTGGTCTGCTTTGTATGTCTTAAGCTGCCACCTCTCCGCCAGCCCGACCAGAGGGTCTGTTCGTGTTAAGCATGTAGTAGTCGGGGGGCAATGCTGCCAGGATGTCGGGGAGAGAATCGTCAGTCAGCCAGGTCTCAATAATTAGGAGGATGTCAGGTCTTTCATCAGTGAGAAGGAGGAAAAGGTCGGCCTGATGTTTTACAAATGAACGTGTGTTTAGATATAATACACGGATATGCGTTTCAGTAGTGCTGAGGCAGGCTGGGGGCTTGCAGCTAGGACGTGGGAGTGAAGCTTTACGCGCAATGCCAAGTGAAGAGGCACGGTCTAGGCTTGCCGGAGGGAGAACGCAGTGTGCGGATTGTAGTGTTCTGAGGGCAGAGGGGGAATAAGTGAGGAGAGTGACAGCATCCCTAGCCCCTGGGCCCGTCCGGCCGCGGACGGGCAGGACTCTGGCACGACTCCGGCGCAGGTCCGGCGCGGCGGCTGAACGCGTCCGCTGCACGGAGGCATGGACGTCCCCTTTTATGCGCAACTAGAGCGCAAGAGTTAGAGCCATACAACAATATGGCCGCCGCTAGTCTGTACCTGGGACCAACTCCACAGCGTCAATACTCAGCTGGGAGTGGCCCAGGGCAGCGGGAAGGAGGGGGAAGAAGTCAGCGGTGAAAAGCTTATTAAATCAAGCGATTTAAGGAAATGTGTGAATTAAAAAGCGCCGTATTACACAGGTAAACGATTTACAAGTAATATTAAAACAGAGCAACACAACCTCCCGGCTTCCGCCTCAGTAGGGCCACAAACACTTAGTCAATCGAGCGCCGGGTCAGAGGAAGCCCCTTTTATGCGCAACTAGAGCGCGAGAGTTAGAGCCACACACAATATGGCCGCCGCTATTCTGTACCTGGGACCAACTCCACAGCGTCAATTCTCGCTGGGAGTGGCCCAGGGCAGCGGGAAGGAGGGGGAAGAAGTCAGCGGTAAAAAGCTTATTAAATCAAGCGATTTAAGGAAATGTTGCAAGTGAATTAAAAAGCGCCGTATTACACAGGTAAACGATTTACAAGTAAAATTAAAACAGAGCAACACAACCTCCCGGCTTCCGCCTCAGGAGGGCCACAAACACTCAGTCAATCGAGTGCCGGGTCAGAGGAAGCCCCTTTTATGCGCAACTAGTGCGCGAGAGTTAGAGCCATACACAATAAGGCCGCCGCTAGTCTGTACCTGGGACCAACTCCACAGCGTCAATACTCGGCTGGGAGTGGCCCAGGGCAGCGGGAAGGAGGAGGAAGAAGTCAGCGGTGAAAAGCTTATTAAATTAAGTGATTTAGGGAAATGTTGCAAGTGAATTAAAAAGCGCCGTATTACACAGGTAAACGATTTACAAGTAAAATTAAAACAGAGCAACACAACCTCCCGGCTTCCGCCTCAGGAGGGGCACAAACACTCAGTCAATCGATAAGGGCTGGATTGAGGTCTTTGAGAATATCTTGTATTTCCTTTTCAGTGAGGTCTGAGGAGTCGGTGGTGGCCAGGCAAAAGTTGTAGGAGCGGGCGAGGTCGAGGATTTCCTCCTCAGATGGACAGCTAGGGTGCTTGCGAGGGCGAAGGTGCCTTAAGGCTGTTGGTAGCGGGCATTTGCGCAGTACTGGGATGGGCGGTGGAGACCGCTGAGGCATGAGGTTTGCGAAGGATAATTCGGCAAGGTGGAGGAGGTTAGTTAGGTCAAGGATAGAGGAGTGGCAGCTCTGAATTATTACGGAGGCTCTGGACTGTAGAGAGCAGATATATGAGGAGGGTGGTAGGAGGGTTGGGGTGGGTTGGGCTGGGAGTTATGGTGGATTGGGTGGTAGGGTGGACTTTGCTAGGAGTCATGGAAGGGGGGGTGTGGGTGTTAGCAGTGCTGGCTTGACCTGTTGAAGAGGACGTCGTAGAGGAGGAGGGGGGATTAAGGGAACAAGGGTGGACAACTATGGAGGATAGGCTGGTAGGGTTGACTGTATTGGGGGACATGGCAGGGGGGGTGTGAGTGTTAGCGGGGTTGGCTAGACCAGCTGAAGGGGACGTTTCTAGGCAGGGGGGGTTAGGAGGACAAGGGTGGACAAAGTTTGGAGTCATAGAAGGGGTGGATAGAGTGTTGGCAGGGCTGGTTTGACCCGTATCAGCAAGGATCGCTGAGGACGTGGTGGTCTTAGAGTCTGGAGGTGAGGCATGGGGGGCGGGGTCCGAGGGTCCCGGGTTTATTTTGATCGGGGGGGTTGTGGAAAGATTGAGGGGGTTGAGGTGTGCTGTGATGGAAACAGTGTGCTCCAAGCGAGGAGCGTGGAGGGGGGAAATCAAGTGTCTCAGGTCCCTGACGATAGGGGGTTCAATTTAGGAGTAGTGAGGTGGTGAGTGTGTTCAATATTGGGTGGGGGGGACAGATTACCATCAGGCCGGGTGTTGGTTGGCGTTCCAGTGTCATGCACATGTTTTCGGAGAGTGGCATAAAGATCTGAGAATTTGTCGAGGTTTTTTGTAGAGGCTTGGATCAGTACAATGCCACTTTTGTATAGGGTGATGGTTAGGTCAGCTTGTAGTGATACCGAGGGTCCTATTGAGAGCTTAGTGCCATAAGGAATGTTCCTGGAGAAGCGAACATTGAGGAGTAGAGAGAGGGTGTTGCGCCAGACAGGAATTCTTTTGGAGTAGAAGATAGGTCGTTGGTGACGGTGCCTTGAAATAATTTGAGATAGCATTATTTGAATTATTTGATATAGCGCTCTGTTGCCAGCATTGTTTTCCATAGCGCTTTGTGGCTATTTCATAGGGCGTCCTATTTCCCTTTTGGCTCGCTGCCATTTTGTTGTTGTGAATCCCTGCCCGTCCCCCCACCACGCTCCCGCCTCCCAGCTGACCCTCCCTCCCACTGGAAGATAGGAGCTGACCTGACCGCTCCAACGCTGTGACCATCCCTGACTCCATGAGAGGCGGTCGCTCCCTGCCGACTGGTATCGTAGCGCTTTGCTGACTTGCATTAATTGACATAGCGCTTTGTTGCCAAACAGCATTTTGGTGCCTTGAAATAATTTGAGATAGCATTATTTGCATTATTTGATATAGCGCTCTGTTGCCAGCATTGTTTTCCATAGCGCTTTGTGGCTATTTCATAGTGCGTCCTGTTTCCCTTTTGGCTCGCTGCCATTTTGTTGTTGTGAATCCCAGCCCGTCCCCCCACCACGCTCCCACCTCCCAGCTGACCTTCCCTCGCCCCTCCCCTTCCACTACCCATTTATGACAGATGCATTGACGCGCAGCGTTCACGCGCTGCGGTCGCGCCCCATGCGCGCCGAAGGTGCGCCAAAGGTAAGCCCGTCTACGCCCATCCGCACCTGGACTGCGCCCAGCGCCAGATCCCCTGGCCCACGCAAATCCCATTCCACCCGCATAAAATACGACGCCGCAGCGTTCCTAGCACTTAACCCCGGCGCGCTCCAAAACTGCTACCAAGCCGCCCCGGGACACACCCATGGACCCTTCGCCTGCCACTCCTGCAAGTTCGACTGCATCAGGAGCCACACTAAATACACAAACTCCAAACTGAGCTCGGACACCAACCACCTAAAGTGTGTACTGCTCAACACCCGCTCAGTCCACAGACACTCAATCGAACTCTGGAACCTACTCGACACTACATCGCCGGACGTCGCCTTCCTTACAGAAACATGGATGAACGCCTCATCAGCCCCCGACATCGCCATAGCCATCCCGGATACCTACAAGATCATCCGAAAGGACCGCATCAACCAATCAGGAGGAGGCATCGCCATCGTCCATATGAACAACATCCGCATCACGACCAGCTCTGACGATAACCTCACTACCGCCGAACATCTTCACTTCCAGATTCACACCGACCCCAAAACCACACTCAGAGGCACCCTTATCTACAGACCCCCAGGACCACGTTCACAATTCAGTGATGACATCGCCGACTTCATCAGCCCACATGCCCTCCCATCCGAGAACTACATTCTACTGGGAGACCTCAACTTCCACCTAGACAAGAAAAACGACAACAACACCACCGCCCTGCTGGACAACCTAGCCAATCTCGGACTCAAACAACTCGTTGACACCCCCACCCACTCGGCCGGACACACGCTTGACTCTATCTTCACCTCCAGCAAGTACATCTCCTTCGATCACACCACAGCCCTCCATTGGACTGACCACTGCGTTCACTTCCACTACAAAAAATCCACGACCCATAACCCTCCAAAACCAATTCCCCGAAGAAACTGGAACAAAATCACCACCGACCAGCTTTTCTCGTCGCTTCAACAAAACCCCCCTGCCAATTCATCGGATCCTAACCAAGCAGCCACCAACCTCACACAATGGATCACACACAGCGCAGACGAACTAGCACCCTTGAAAAACCACCTAATCAAGCAAGGTAACAAAAAAGCCCCCTGGTTCAACGAAGACCTTAAGAAATCCAAGAAGCTCTGTCGGACATTAGAGAAAACCTGGAGAAAAAACCCTACCACCGACAACCTGACCTCCCTCAAGAACGCCACCCGCAAACACCACCAACTCATCCGATCCACCAAGAAATCAGCATTTAAGGATCGACTTGACAACAACGCTCAAAACAGCAAGGAACTTTTCAACATCGTCAAAGAATTCACTAGCCCCTCCACAGGCACTAACGACATCACCCCCTCCCAAGACCTCTGCGACTCTCTATCATCATTCTTCCACAACAAAATCGCCGAAATACATAACAGCTTTCAAAACCAGTCCAAAGACCAACCCACTCCACCCACCCCCGAACCAAAGCTCCCCTCGAACAACCTTTGCGCCTGGAACCCAATCACCACTGAAGACACCATCCGCCTGATGAATTCCATCCACTCAGGATCACCAACCGACCCTTGCCCCCACCACATCTTCAACAAAGCAGACTCCATCATCGCAACCCATCTCCGAGACGTCATCAACTGCTCCCTCAACACTGCTACCTTCCCGGAAAACTGGAAACATGCCGAACTCAGCGCCCTTCTGAAGAAACCCATGGCTGACCCAACCGAACTTAAGAACTACCGCCCCATCTTGCTCCTCCCTTTCCCCGCCAAAGTCATTGAGAAAGCTGTCAACAGTCAACACGCCACCTTCCTCGAATCCAACAAATCCCTCGACTCCTCTCAATCAGGCTTCCGAGCCAAACACAGCACCGAGACCGCCCTCATCGCAGCTACAGACGACATCCGAACACTACTGGACAACGGAGAAACTGTTGCTCTCATCTTACTTGACCTCTCCGCAGCCTTCGACACAGTCTGTCATAACACCCTCATACAACGCCTCAGCAACATCGGTGTACAAGAAAAGGCATTGGACTGGATCACATCGTTCCTTACCGGAAGAACCCAGAGAGTACGCTTCCCCCCTTTCAATTCAGAGGCCACCGAATTAATTTGCGGCATACCACAAGGATCATCACTCAGCCCCACCCTCTTCAACGTATACATGAGCCCCCTCGCAACCATCGCACGCCAACACAACCTCAACATCATCTCCTACGCAGACGACACCCAGCTGATCCTCTCCCTCACCAAAGACCCAAACACCGCCAAAACAAACTTACACAAAGGAATGAAAGACGTAGCCGAATGGATGAAGAACAGCCGTCTAAAACTAAACTCGGACAAAACAGAAGTCCTCACCTTAGGATCTTCCCCCTCTGCCTGGGACGACTCATGGTGGCCACCGGCCCTCGGAACCGCACCCACACCTACAGACCACACACGTAACCTGGGCTTCATCCTGGACTCCTCCCTCTCGATGACCAGACAAGTCAACGCCGTCTCATCATCCTGCTTCATCATCCTACGAATGCTCAAAAAGATCTTCCATTGGATCCCCACCGAAACAAGAAAGACAGTCACCCCCTCGCACTGGTCACAAGCCGATTGGATTACGGCAACACCCTTTACGCCGGAACCACAGCCAAACTACAGAAAAAACTCCAACGCATCCAAAACGCCTCTCCCAGACTCATTTTAAACATCCCTCGGCAAGCCCACATCTCCGACCACCTGAAAGACCTCCATTGGCTCCCTGTCAACAAAAGAAAAACGTTCCGTCTCCTCAACCACGCACACAAAGCCCTCTACGACCTGCGACCGGAATTCCTCAACACGCGTCTATCCTTCTACACCCCCTCCCGCCAACTACGATCATCCACTCAAGCCCTCGCCGCTATTCCGCGCATCCACAAATCCACCATGGGGGGAAGATCCTTCTCCTACTTAGCGGCTAAAACCTGGAATTCTCTCCCCACCCACCTCCGCCTCACTCAGAACCACCTCTCTTTCAGAAAGCAACTAAAAACCTGGATATTCGATAAGTAAATCCCCACCCTCCCTCAAGCGCCTTGAGACCCTCTGGGTGAGTAGTGCGCTATACAAATTTTGGAACTTGAACTTGAACTTGCCTTTGTCCGCACAGAAACGTGGGTCGGAGATCAGAGCCTCAGGATGTTTTTTCGGGGTGAGGTGTTTGAATGCTTTTGTGGCGGTTTTAGAGAGATTAGAGGGGTAGACCAGGGTGTAGGTGTTTGACCCAGAGGCAGTTAGATCCGGACCCATCATGTTTGTTTGGGGTGGGTACATTGGTAGGAAGCCGGGTCAGTGGGCAGTAGGTTTAAGGCCCACGTCATTCAGAAAAGAGGTGCTTGAGGGGTAAGCATCAGCATATTAGCTGCATGAGTGGTAAAAGTGTCTTCAGTGAGCCAAGAGAGCAGCAATAGTCAAGAAGTAACCATAGAGTTTTATAGCACCGCCGTGTTAAAGTCAGGTACGTCTTCAATGAGGATAGTGCAGGTAACCAGGTTATAGGTGATCAGTAATGAGTCTAGAATCACTCCATTTCAGTGGTGTAGATAATAAGGATTGGTAGGCTCGCCATTTTGAAGTCAGGCATTGAAAGGCATTGAAGGCGATCGAAAATGTCTTAAACTGCTGCCATTTTGAGGTCAGGCATTGCTCGGTACTGGATCAAATAAGAGGCGTTTTGAAGTGTCCCCCACTAAACAACACACTCGCCAGGGCAACAATGTAGAATCGAGTGGAAGCGCTTGTAGAAAGGACTAGTTTTGTGATTGATTATGAGGGGCTAAGAGAAAGTGCTTCGACTTGTTAGGGAGCCGCCATTTTGCGTGAGGGAGACCTCAGCCCCGGATATTCAAAGGTGAAAAGCGATCAACAAAAACAAAGCAAATACCTGGCGGAGGGTAACCGAGAGCAAATCCAGGTCATGTAGGCTGAGGGAAGCCGGGTCATCAGGCAGGGATCGTCATTGATGGCCGAGGTCTGCAGGGAGGATGAAATGCAGGGTCATGGTGCTGGGCTTGCGAGGGATCGGCAATTCTGGCTCCGGGTAGGACCAAAAGCAGGCAGCAATAGCGGGAGATCAGCGCCGGCTGTTCGTAGTCGGTAGTCGCAGCATCAGTGCCTACCGTCATGAAGCAGGTCTCAGATGAGGGTCAAGGCGAGGTAGTACCGGCGGCCTCAGCACGGGTCTGTAAGACAAGCAACGACAGCCCCTAGGCAGCAGTTGGGTGAAGTCGAAGTCGTGGGGGGCGCCGTGCGACGGCCGGGGCTCCACTGATGGGGATCAGCGGCTGCAGGCTGGAGCTTGGCTTTGGCTCAGCAAGGTATCGGGGAGAGACTGTGCGCCTGGCTAGAGGGTCATCCTCGGGCACCCGGAAGATAACACGTCCAAAGAGGCGCCGGAGAGTCCGTGGTGGCAGAAACAACTCCGTCCTGAGCTGCGGCACGAGCTGGGAGTGGAAGGCGCGATGAGCGGTGTTGCGATCCGGGTGACTGCAGTGACCGGAGCCAGCAGGTAAGAATTTTCCGGCCCTATTCCTCTTCCGCAGATAGATTCGGTGGCAGAACTCTCTCAGGTCCAGAAGGCAGGTGGGGTGAGGGCCGGTTAGTGGGGTTTGATGGGGATATCACCAATTTAGTAATCCCCAAACCGGGAGCTACTCAGGGTAGAGGGGCAAGATCTCGGGCTTCATTCACCTCGAATCCTCCAAGTAAGTCCTGCTCCCTTACTTTCTCCTTCTATCCCCTTAAAGGTGGGAGGCAGACTGAGGCTTTTTTCCAAAAGATGGGAAGAGATAACACGGGATCTTTGGGTTCTATCCACAGTAAAAGGCTTTATGATAGATTTTGTTCAGACCCCGTCTCAAAACTCCTTACCAAGGGACATTCCTGTTTCCATAGAAAAAGAGAAAATAGTAGAGGAAGAGATCTCCTCTATGCTTCAAAAAGGGGAGATAATAGAAGATCCTTTGGATTCTTTAACCTTCGTAAGTACACTTTTTCTCAAGGTTGGAGACCGGTCATAAATCTCAAGGGTCTCAACAAATTTCTAGTTTACAGGCATTTCAAAATGGAACGAATACATCTCCTGAGAGACCTTCTCCAAAAAGAGGACTGGTTGGTCAAACTGGATTTGAAGGATGCCTACTTCACGATTCCGATGGCGGTTTTACACCAGCCGTTCTTACAATTCCTATGGAAAAATCATCTTTACCAGTTCCAGGCTCTCCCCTTCTGACTTTTCTTGGTGCTTTACCAAGGTTATGAGAGCAGTAGCTTCCTTCCTTGGGGAACGAGGCGTACGCCTTATCATTTACCTCAACGACATTTTGATAATGTCTCAAGACCTCCATCAAATTCTCATAGATCTGGAAACGGTTGTGAATCTGCTAGAAAGTCTAGGATTCATCATCAACAAAGAGAAGTCCATTCTATCCCCCTCAAAATCCCTGGAGTTTCTGGGTTTCACTCTGGACACTACCAAGTGTCTTCTCCTCTTACCTCCTTCAAAAGATATCGAAGATCAAAAAAGAGATTTGACATGTCTTGAGACAGGAGGATATCCCCAAGCAATCTTTCCAGGTCCTCTGAATTACCAGGCCTTGCAAAGGATAAAAGGCAGGGCCTTGAGGTCCGGTCTCTGGTACGAGGACCGTATCACCCTAGATTTGGAAGCCAAAGCAGAACTAGTTTGGTGGTTGGAGAACCTGGAGGTTTGGAATGGGAAAGCAATTTTTGGTTCAGAACCAGATTTTGTGTTGGAATCAGACGCTTCCCTTCATAGTTGGGGTGCATGCTTCCTAGACCAGAATACGGGAGGGGTATGGTCTCAGGAAGAGTCATCTCACCACATAAATTTCCTGGCCTGTACGCCCTTATGAGTTTCAAGCACTCCCTACAGGGGAGGTCGGTTGTCCTGAAGATGGACAATTTTTCCGCAGTGGCCTACATCAACCGGTTGGGAGGTACGAAATCTGCCGACCTTTCCAACCTGGCCAAGAAACTCTGGGTGTTCTGCTTAAAACACAAAATTTACCTCGAAGCGGAATACTACCCAGGCAAATCGAACGTTTCTGCAGATTGGAACTCCAGATTCCTTTTAGACTTCAGCGACTGGAAGCTCATCGTCGCTGTCTTCGACTCGTTGAATTTTGACTGGGGTCCCTTCGAAATAGACCTCTTTGCGAGCCGTCTAACCTCTCAACTAGAGCATTATTTCAGCTGGATGGCAGATCCAGGTGCTCTAGCAGTGAATGCATTTCTCCAACCCTGGTCAGGGATCAATGCATATGCCTTTCCCCCATTTGCAATGATCCAGAGAGTCTTGCAGAAAGTGAGGCAAGACCGATGCTCTCTAGTCCTGATAACTCCCTTCTGGCCGTCACAAGCATGGTTCCCCACAGTTCTGGAGCTAACTTACGAACTTCCCTTTCTGATACCTTCTCTGGAAGATCTCCTTACAGACGTAAACGGAGATCCTCACCTCCTGACCCTATCCAGGAGGTTGAACCTTCTTGCTTGGAGAGTGTCAGGAGATCCAACGAAGTCTCAGGACTTTCGACATCAGCTTCTAGAGTCATGGGCGCCGGGAACTCACTACAGATACAATAATATCTGGAAATCTTGGTTGCCTGGAGAGGGATTTGGATCACATACAGGCACCTATCGTTAATGTAGTGAACTTTCTGGCTGAACTTTTTGACAAAGGTTTGAGTTATAGATCAATTAATTGTTATAGCTCCGCGATCTCTGCGGGTCATGTTCTTGTTAATGGCAAAACGGTCAGTAAAAACGTCATTGTTTGTAGGGTTATGAAGAGTATTCGTCTCAAAAGACCCCCGAAACTGAAATATGATCCACTCTGGGATGTGAATTTGACTCTAGATCTTTTCACTTCCTGGCCCGATAATTTTCTTTTGAATAGAAAATTTCTCTCTATTAAGCTCGCCACTCTTCTTTGCCTTATCTCTTGTCGTAGAGTTTCTGACATTAAAGCTCTGGAGATCTCTAACAGGTCCTAAAATTAGTTTGGAGTCAAATTTGAGGTCTACAGAAGAACCAAGACCATGTCTGACTTAATCTTTTATCCTCGTTTCGACCCTTGTCCGAAACTTTGTGGTGTTGAGTGTATGAAAGCTTACGATCTGACAATGTCTAACCTGCGACCTTTGAATGAGAATCAGCTTCTCATTTCCTTCGTTAAACCTCATAAGGCTATTTCCTCCACTTCTATTGCTAGATGGGTTAAGTCCGCTATGCCTCTAGCAGGTATCGATATAACCAAGTTTCAAGCTCATTCTCTCAGAGGTGCTATGGCGAGTAAGTCACTTTGGTCCGGAGGTAAGTTGGATGATATCCTTAAAGCTGCCGACTGGTCTAATGCTAGTACCTTTGCAAGACACTATTGTAAACCAATTAAACACATGTCTAATGTAGTTTTACAAGGCTACCAACATGCATAATGTAGACTCCGTTCTTGTAATGAAATTGCGATTCTCCTATTAACATGCCTAGAGAATCTAGATTACATTAAAGACACGGAGGCTCACATTATCCCGCCCATCCCATTCCCTGTTTGGTTTTTGGTGTCTCATTATTATTCTCACCTATAACCTGATTTATCATGTTTTTTCATTGACATGTTATTTCTAATATATTTGCATTGACATGTTATTTAAAATGGTTCAATTCACTTCTCTTGACATGTTTTTGTGATTACTTTGTCCCTTTGGGCACAATTTTCATTGTCTTCTTTCTTTTCAGATAACCCTTCTACTTGAGCTACGTTGGATGATTTCTCACTGGCTGGTTGCCTTCTTCAACTCCTGTTTGGATTTCATTTCGAATTCTCTCCTTTCTACAGGATCTTCTTTTCGCATGATTTAAAAGAGGCAGATGGTTGCTATGTTATATGTCTTAGTTTATCTCAGTGTTCTTATTGGAACCTTTGTATTGTGATGCGGCTGCTTGGATCTGCAATTAAAAGTCATTGCATAATGTGAGCCTCTGTGTCTTTAATGAAATCTAGATTCTCTAGGCATGTTAATAGGAGAATCGAAATTACCTTCTACGGCAATCCTATAATTTGTAATTGAAAATTAAGAAAGGGGTGGAGAAATCAGCACGGTACTAAAAGGAAAGGATGACTGCGCTTAGTAGTCACAGTACTACCCTGCACAGAATAAAATATGTGAAAGGTGATAAGTGTATCCTTGAGATGGTTATAGTTAGGAGAAAACCCCACAAAGCAGAAATTACCTTCTACGGCAATCCTATAATTTGTAATTGAAAATTAAGAAAGGGGTGGAGAAATCAGCATGGTACTAAAAGCCTACTAACATAAGCTTGAGAAAAGAGCCAAGCTATGCCAAGAGAATAATGTAAAAGGAAAACTCTCCATCCTACGGGAAGAAAAATCAGGGGCAAAAATAATTGCAAGGGGTGAAGAATGCCATGACAAGTCAGTGAACTAAATGCTTCAGGGCACACCTTCCTCTCATAAAACCTCCTTTATGTAGGTTTTTAACATGAACTGATATTTAACACTGGACAAAATATTGGAATGGGAAACTCAGAAATCCTCCAATGGATCACCCTTCTCCAGGCAATCACGGTGTTTGTTTCACTATGAAGAAGCCCAAGTCTGATATTCAGCACATTTCACATAATTCTACAGTCCCACCACCAGGGGCGCAACTAGGTCTTAATTTCGGGGGGGGGGCTAACTTGGCAAATGAAGGGGCGTGGCTAATGTTAATCAATGGGGCGGGGCTAAAATGGCAGATAATTAGGATCGATTAATGCTTAGGTCAAGCGGAGAAAACATGTGATGAATTCTGCATTTGAAACTGGACAACAATTAGAGCACACATTTGCTAGTCAAACAATGGGCATGGGATGCTCTATATTATTCTTTATGTTTTGCAGGTAACCTCCTCTAGCTCCAATAGCTCACACTTACAGTAATGCAAAACCTATTGCATTACAAATGCTTGTTTTAAAAAGGCATCAAAGTATAACATATCATATACAGTGATGAAAAACTATTGGGGGAATTGCTGTGAGCTCTACTTCGTGCAAAGGATGTTGTTTGACTGCAATGAGCATGTAGTCAAACAGCTTCACAAGCCCGAGGATGAATGCTGTAAGAAAAAAAGTATGTCTTGTTATGTAACATGGCACAGTTCCTTTTGCAAGTATGTGGTTCTCTCCCCTGGCAGAATGACAAACTTTGGGCCCAATTATGATATTGGTCGGAGTTACCTCCAACGGACAACATCGCGGATTTGGGACTGACAGACCTCCAGTTGGCAGTCCCGACCGCATAATTACGATGCGACCACACATGGTGCGGCCACATACTCCCATTTCTCTATGGGAGCTTGTGCTGTGGCCGTAAACCTGACGTAGCACAAGCTCCCATAAAGAAATGGGAGTTTGTGCAAATCCCTGAACCGAGTGGCAGGCACCTCCCGGCAAATCCCTGCACCAAAAGGTGCCTGCCACACGGTGCAGGGATTTACAGGCCACTATACCAAGCAGACTCTGGCCACAAGGTCAGGCCCTTTCACTGATCCCAAAGTAACTTTAGTCATATCATCAATGATGTTAATAGAGACTTTATATAATGTATCATTGAGGATTTATTTGTGCTGTAATGTGTCAGGTCATGAGGAATGCGTTTCAGGGGTGGGAGGTAAAATAGTGTGGGTTCCTTTAAAGGAGAATTCCAAGCGTTTTGGATTTTGTGCCATATATGTTAAGTCAAGACAAGCTGATTGCTTATGTTGTCAGTCTACATTCAACACATCCTTAACCTCAACAATGTTTTTACTTTTTTACGAATGTCTATGGTTTTTGCAGGGTATACTCTTTTATGAGCCCGCTTAATCCACTGGACAGGACCTTTGTTCTGAACCTACTGTGTAGGGCCTTTGGACATGCGCAGCAGGCCCTGGATGTCAGATGTTGCCTTGTTTGAGTGCAGAGGCCATTGCAAAGAGGGTATGATTTTCGGCCCCCTTTATTGATTCACAAAAAAGGAGCTCAGCAATTATACACAAAGGCATAAAAAAGAACTTTCTTGTTTATTTGTGTGTTTGCACTGATCAGAGCAAATGTAGGTAGAAGCTCAATAGGATAGTTGGGAGAAACAGTAGTAAAAAGGTGGACATTCGTTTGGGTGTCTATATGTACATGTCTGTGTTTATCACAGGACCACCTGTGCAGGCCTACAGCCCTTACACTACATTTGCAAACAGCTCAGATGCGCATTCTCCTACAGCTTTTCAGATTTTGAAGTAACACTCACCACATTTTCGAAATTTACAGAGCAGGTGTATAAAAGGGTTTCTCTGACATAGCAGTATGAACTGTCAATATATTTTACAGCTTTACTGTGATTAAAGACACTTTGCATGCTGGGCCTCGAGGACACATAAATAGAAAACTAAAGCTACAGGACCGATAATTATTCTGTAGCTGGCTTAAAGCTGGGAAAGGCTATGGTGACCCTCATGACAAGGGGATAGGCAGCTACCGCTACCCACGCGCTGTGCTGCAACAGTACGCACTGCCAGATAGAAATATAAATGGCTTCTACCTTTTCAGGTAAAAAGACGCTGAAACCTAGATTAAGAGCGAGAATTTTACCGTCTCACCCACAGGAAAGCAAACCCGTGCATACATTTAGTTTGGAGACTAATATTTGTGGGCATGATGGTTTGACATAACAACATAGGATGCTTTCGTAAAGTTTTTTTTTGTTCAAAATATTTTATTACATTTTAAACAGCAGAGATATACAGTGGTAAACAAAATAAATATACATCTTTCGTAAAGTTTTGGGTTTTGATTATTCGTAATCGTCTTTGCTTTCATAGATTCCCAATTTAATATTTAAAGTAATGGTTGTCTTTGCACCACAGTCATTCCACTAGGTCCAAGATAGGGTAGACTTTGTTTCAAGCAGTGAGATTCTGAGAATGTTTTTAAAGAATTCTGTCGATTTGGGAGGCAGATTAACAGACGGATTATATCTAAATAAGCTTGCCCCCTCAAATTGTGAAATGAGTATTCCTCAGTGATAATCTGTACAAACTACAATCGAGAAATTCGTACATGGACATTTCAGCTTCCTAACCTGCAAAGTTACTAGCACGGCTATCTGAAGGATCAGGATGGAAGAGTACGTAACATCTGTAGAAATTGTGTTGAGTCCGTGTAAAGTGTGAAAAGTCTATTCTGCTGGATTACTCTGGTTTGTTAAGCATTAAAAAAGGATAGATGTGGGGACTTCATTACTTGGTAGGCTCTTTCTCAGGATGTGGAGAGGGTTCAATAGTTGTGTAATGCAGAGCGTTTACACGTCATTAGTGTGTTACATGCATAAATGTGCATATGTTGTTTGAGCCCAAGCCACATTCCTAGCCATATGCTTGCCGCTTTCCTTTAATTTAAAAAAAGAGCCAATCAGTGTTTCTGACAGATGGAACAGGGGACGGCGGGATGTCGTTAATAATGGGAACAAGCCTATGGACTAAGGGGCAGACCCCTTTATTCATTTAAAAAGAACCAAACGCCAACTAATCAGCAGGATGCATTGATAAGCTTAGTCGTATTTGCAGGACTTCCAATAGGCGGAGGAAGTCCAAAACTGCCACAGAGTTAGAGTTTGGTTCTTTTCAAATTATGGGAACAGGTAACATAAGTGGAAACGTTTACAGCCTAAGGGCTATGTTTAACATTAGACTTTATTGTAATGATACTGTGGGACTCCAAGCTCGACGATGGGGAAGGTTCAAACATGTGAATCCATGAAAGATCCAATACTGGAGAACTGTCCACACAGAGGCATCTGCATCTGGGACCAAAGGCAGAGATGGTACCCTGTATGAGGACAGTGATACCAATTGAGTCCGCTGCCCTGGGACCAAAGGATGATCTCAGGAGCTGCATGGGTGACTGCGAGAGTTGCACCAAGGAAAGTGGGAGTTACCAGGTGCTGTGACAGTTTATTGGGCCAAGGGGTGTCTCCCAGCCTTTCAAATTTGCATACAAATCATCCAGGAAGAAATCTGTGAAGGATGACGGCATACAGCCAAATCCTGCAGCTGGATCAAGGAGAAACAGGGAGTGTTAAAGCAGCAGCTACTTGCTGTCTGAGGGTTAAGATGAATCTGGTTGGTCTGCCATGGAGTCCACTGCCCTTGAAGAAGGGATTGCTTCTGGTGACTTTGTCCTGATGCAACAGGCTGCGAATTCCAGATAAGACTCCTGAGAGGCAAATTATTGTGCAGTGTTGGTGTCTGCTCCCCAAGGAAGTGGACCAATGAAGTAGATTGTGCGGTCACATACACTTTGGTGCATTGCTCCTCTAGTGTCAGGGCAACTTCTAAGCAGGACTGCAACTGAGTTTTCAGACATGGCAGTGCCTCCAAGTGCTTACGTTTTGTGCCTTCTGTACATTGGTTGGGTACTGGGTGTGTCTGAGCACTGTGAGAGGCCTGCCTTCTGCACTGATTTCTGGCTTCCTGGGATGAACTCTTCTCAACAATCATTTGCCCAGGACAGAAGTTGGGTTAAACCACAGGGCAGAGGCGGGTCAGGAGAAGGGATTATGCTAGACTAGGATGCAAGAGAGCCTGCATTTATGAGGAGCGAGGCTCAACTACCCGGCCTTTGGACCATGGAGCGCCAGACCACTGTGATCCCAAATACACACTCAGGGAGTGAGATGGACTCAATGAGGGATATGGAGTCAGTAACTCAGTGCAGTGTGCCTGGGAGGTGCTCTTGGGAGGGACTGGCTCTATCTTTTAGTGCAGCACTTGCTTATTGCTGAAAGCATAAGAGGCATAGAAAGAGAACATGAGTCTGCAAGGCGCAAGTGAGAGCCACAAGAAAAAGCTAGAAAGGATAGTGATTGTGGCCCTAACCTCCAGTATAGTAGAGTTTGTGGCCCCCACTGTTTTAGCTTCTAAACTGGAATGAAGGGGGAAATGGGAGAAAAGTAAAAAGAGGAGCAGCAGAAATGTATCTATACAGGTTTGTGATGTTGGAGAGAAATATTAGCAAGTGATATTTTGTGTGTGTGAGAATGAATCCATTTGGTTCCCTAATCCAATTGCCAACATTACGCCTATTTAGAGACCTGGTGTTTCTTTCTCTCTCTCTCTTATCCCCCTCTCGCCCTTCTCTCTCTCTCACCCTCTCTTTCACTTCCCTCGCTCTCCCCCCCACCTCCCTCCCAGATACCTGGACGTGCATCAAATTGATTTAGTGCATTGAAGCCACGTGGATGCTCCAGTACAGATTACCAGTGTGCACTGCGACATGTGCACGCAAACATATCGCAGCCTGTAATAGATACCAGTGTGCACTGCGACATGTGCACGCAAACATATCGCAGCCTGTAATAGATACCAGTGTGCACTGCGACATGTGCACGCAAACATATCGCAGCCTGTAATAGATACCAGTGTGCACTGCGACATGTGCACGCAAACATATCGCAACCTGTAATTAGTTCCTGCGAAAGTCCCTATGCTGACACATTGACACCCGAATACAACCTCTTCTTAACACAAACATTCATTTCCAAGCCTAATACCGCACCCATGTCTATTTTCAACATACACAACAATGACATCACAACTGCTCAGCCACAGACCTCATTAGTCGTGTCGGCTTAAGCAGCACACCTCAATGGAGTGTCAACTCTTTGCCCCTGGCCTTCGGGCTATGCTTAAATTACTCTTGGATGAGACGTCTGTCCCCATTGCATCCACTAACCTGGGCCCCAGCAGCAGAGGAAGGCCGCTGGGTAAAGCACAACTTGCCGCTCGGAAACTCTAATCAGATGACAAGAGGTGGGGGCAGGGGGGTTAAATGAAACTGTTCAGAGGCTGGCTGGC
Source organism: Lissotriton vulgaris (assembly GCF_964263255.1). Classification (NCBI taxonomy): domain Eukaryota; kingdom Metazoa; phylum Chordata; class Amphibia; order Caudata; family Salamandridae; genus Lissotriton; species Lissotriton vulgaris. The sequence goes on from NW_028244037.1 coordinate 123,070, forward strand.
TCCGGCTGCTGGGCCTCTCAGAAAGCATCATGAAAATGACTTTCTCGGCTCCGATGCGCAGCCTTCGTTTATCATTTCAGTGCGTGTCAAATTAGCCCGGGCTGGAGAAGACGACCGGGGGGGTTGAAGCCCGGTGAGCCCAATGGGTGTTGCGCGCCTGCCCACCACCGCCCTTTGTGTTCCATGTGTCAAGATCCTCACGCTCCTCAGGGTCAGGAAGATGCTATAAGGGTTCCGCTTCCAGATCGTTCCGAACTCCGACTTTGATACACAGAGTTCTAGTCAGATCTGGCAGGGGATAAAGGACGGAAGGGGGCTGCAGGGACAAAGGCTCTGTAATACATAAGCAGACACCATTAACACACTCCATACATCAGTACTGCTACTCTCATTTAGGTCTCACTAAACCCTAATTACCTCTAAGCTCAGAACTTTTGGCAAAGAACTCCTGCATAAATCATAGGTCCTCTCCAGAAACGAGATAACCAGCAAGGCTTCTTAACAGAACCAGAAACCAATGCAAAACAGAAATATTTGATGCTGTATGAACAGCCCAGTTCTATAATTCATGTAAGTCTCGTAGGAAGCACTCTATAAAGTAAATAGCCCTCTTCCCAAGTCTCAGAGTGCCCTAGGCTCTTCCCAACAACCCGCTCAGCGCTTCTCTTCCCATTGGGATTTAACACGCTGTCTTGTGTCCTCAAGGATTGTCAAGAAGCATATGCACTTGCAAATGTGCACTGTGTTCAGGGGTTCCGATTCCACGGTACTCACGAGGGCTACAGGTCTCAGCTTTGCTGGGAACTCCGATCAGCCTCTGGGAAGTCTGGGAACCCACCTCCTGTGTTGCAAATTCTTCAGAGTCCGGCAGGAGCTTCAGAGATGCAAACTGGTCAGATGCATCTTTGGTGCCTGCCACACAGGGGAGTAACTCAACAGTAGGGAAAGCGTTGGATAGCGTAGGGGTAAAAATTACTATTTCCACTCCAAAGAGCGCAACAGTAGGGAAAGCATTGGATAGCATAGGGGTAAAAATTACTATTCCCACTCCAGTGAGTGCAACAGTAGGGAAAGCGTTGGATAGCGTAGGGGTAAAAATTACTATTCGCACTCCAGTGGGTGCAACAGTAGGGAAAGCGTTGGATAGCGTAGGGGTAAAAATTACTATTCCCACTCCAGTGAGTGCAACAGTAGGGAAAGCGTTGGATAGCGTAGGGGTAAAAATTACTATTCCCATTCCAGTGGGTGCAACAGTAGGGAAAGCGTTGGATAGCGTAGGGGTAAAAATTACTATTCCCACTCCAGTGAGTGCAACAGTAGGGAAAGTGTTGGATAGCGTAGAGCTAAAAATTACTATTCCCACTCCAGTGGGTGCAACAGTAGGGAAAGCGTTAGATAGCGTAGGGGTAAAAATTACTATTCCCACTCCAGTGAGTGCAACAGTAGGGAAAGCGTTGGATAGCGTAGGGGTAAAAATTACTATTCCCACTCCAAAGAGTGCAACAGTAGGGAAAGCGTTGGATAGCGTAGGGGTTAAAATTACTATTCCCACTCCAAAGAGTGCAACAGTAGGGAAAGCATTGGATAGCGTAGGGGTTAAACTTATTATTCGCACTCCAAAGAGTGCAACAGTAGGGAAAGCGTTGGATAGCGTAGGGGTAAAAATTACTATTCCCACTCCAGAGAGTGCAACAGTAGGGAAAGTAATTACTTCATATATTATTTAAAAATATATAAATTATTATCTATAAAAAATGTATTAAAAGTAATTACCAATTTAATATAATATAATAATTAATCAATTAAAATTATAAATTAAAATTAATTATTACAATTACTTACCTATTGATACAAATTAATTAAAAATTAACAATTACTTAATTAATAATTAATTAATAATTAATTACAATTAATTCAAATTAAATACAATTAAATAAATTGAATTATTTAATTAATTATAAATAAATTACTTCCCACCCTATTCCCCTATAAACCCACAACCCGCTACAGAAAATAAATTAGTAAAATTAACATAATTAGCAATTAATCAATTAAATAAAATTATTTGACAATTAAAATTTAATTAATCACCCCTAAAAAATTAATTACCAATTGATTCTAAATAAATACCAATAAATAATTTTACATATTTAATTAATTATAAATAAATTACTTCCCACCCATTTCCCCTATAAACCCACAACCCGCTACAGAAAATAAATTAGTAAAATTAACATAATTAGCATTTAATCAATTAATTAAAATGAATTGCCAATTAAAATGTATTTAATTACCAAATATAAATTAATTAACAATTAATTAAAAATGAATACCAATAAATACATTTACATATTTCATTAATTATAATTAAATTACTTCCCACCCTATTCCCTTATAAACCCCCGACCCGCTACAAAATTAAATTACGTAAAAATAAAAAAAACTAAATTCATTAATTCAAATAAATTATAACATAAATACACACTTTTCACACATATAATAACATAAAAAACACTATAAAACTCGATAATTTTAATAATCTATATTATATACTTCGATATTTTAACTGTCTATATTTTTAACATTCGATATTACATTACTTACCTCAACAACGATATTTTTGATGTCTATAATCTGTCCATTCGATATTTTGTCCATTCTATATTTTAAGCTTGATATTATGTCCATTCGATATTTTTTACTCAATATTTTGACTGTTTACCCCTTCAGTCATCTAGCGCCTTGTAGATCGTCGAAATTCCAGG